>NC_142676.1:17957630-18050130 GCF_964200805.1 Pocillopora damicornis
TTTTCTGTGTGAGTAATTAAAATTATTATTATTATTATATATTTATAGAAATTCAGTAAGGAACCTCGGAATAAACTAACACACATTAGTACAGCTCTTTTCCTCTTAGTTTTCAAGGAACAATTTATGACAAGACAATCTGCATCTTACATGTCAGCAATTAAACTTACCTAACAACTGCTTTGGGGGATTACGTTTGTCAGTAAATTCATCCGCTTCTTGGAGAAATTGTTTCCAAAGCATTTAAAAGCCTAAATTTTGTTATAATAAAGTTCGGATATAACGCGCGCTGTCATTGGTTGAAAGAGCGTGCTCTATGAGAGTATAGAGCATAGAACTGAGCTAAAGCTGTCACGCCATCTGCCAAATTGTACCATGTTTGACCTTTTCCAGGACTTCTTTTTAGCTTTTTTCCGATAATTGAAAGTGAAATTTCGGAAAAAGCGAGCCGGCAAGTAGTAACAGAAGAACCAAAGAAAGGTTTGTAAACATACCAGGCGACGTTATTTACGTTATTAAAACGTGGGCAGATACGAAAATCCTCAAAGGAAAAACAAAATAGACATTCCGAGTTTTAAAGATTTTCACGCTCAGTTAGATTGCAAGCTTACGTACGGTAACGAAAATCAAATACAGCCAACACTCGTATAGTATATAAAGTTCAGAGTTAAAAAACAAAACAGAAGAAAACAGAAATGATGAAAAATATAACCAAACTGGCATAATTGTTAAAATTCATACTAATCATGACGGTGTCTGAGCAAATATGATCATGCTGAAGTCCATCGCGGTTCACTTATCATGCCGCCCTTCGAGTGAAAAAATAAGAGCTCGCTCTGATATCCTTTCCAATGTGTTGAGTGGAAAGTCACTTCAGTCACTGCAGCCGAGTTTTGCGGCGCTGTCATCCCGAGCGATCTTCATGTTCCGGTGAATTCGGCTGTCGTTCATTTAAAAAACACTCGCCTTGAACAGTTTGTTTTCTACCTTGTCATGTGAAAAAACCCGCGAGTTTTTATGAGCCACAATTCGGCTGAAGTTCACTGAACATTTCACTTCAAGATTCTGAATTAAAAACTTCAGGCAAAAGCGTTAAATTCGACCTGCCGAATTATTTTAGTTTGAAAACTATCGCCGAGTGTGAACTTTGATGGTTTGACACTTTTGACAGCTTTTGTCTTGTACAGCCAATCAGATTATTTGAACCATTCTAAGAGGGATTCTGATTGGCTTATTGTAGCGTGCTCTATGAGAGTATAGAGCATGCTGACGGCACTGTTGTTCGCTTTGGAAATAAAGTTTGTTTTGAAAATTGAAAGTAATACATAGGGAATTTAACGGATTCTTTATTATACGGTTAAGAATATATGAAAGTCATATATTTGAACTGCGGATAAAGACATGAATGAAAGTGATCCTCGCAGTGATATGCACTACTTAGGCAGTAGTGAAAATAAGGCCTGAAAAAAAAAAATTCAGGCCTGTACGGGATTTGAACCCATGACCTTTGCGATACCGGTGCAGCGCTCTACCAACTGAGCTAACAAGCCAACTGGGAGCTGGTCATGATAGTGGTTCTAAATAAACCCGTGAAGTGATGAATATACGGTTAAGAATATATGAAAGTCATATATTTGAACTGCGGATAAAGACATGAATGAAAGTGATCCTCGCAGTGATATGCACTACTTAGGCAGTAGTGAAAATAAGGCCTGAAAAAAATTCAGGCCTGTACGGGATTTGAACCCATGACCTTTGCGATACCGGTGCAGCGCTCTACCAACTGAGCTAACAAGCCAACTGGGAGCTGGTCATGATAGTGGTTCACTCAAGAAGTGGGAAGAAACACTCGACTACGTCTCGTGTTTCTCCCTACACTTCTTTCGTGCTCTAGCCGCTTCCTGCGTGCTTTATAACAGAACAGAGCACAGTCAAGGCTTCTCTATTTGTTAAATAAACACCATAAGTTTACACATCATGATGTGATAGAGGATTTATCAAGCTAAATTTAATTTCAAAATTGAATGGTATATCCACAATGAAACTTTTTTCTATGCATTTGTTACAAAACATAGTACTTTTTTCTATGCAAAAGTTACAAACACTGTAAAACGCTATTGAGCTCTAGAAATGAGCGCTATATTATAAATTCACGTTGCATTGTATTTGCAGTGAAATCAATGAACATGTTGAGTGCGGTGTTTAGAAGTCTTCGTAGGTTCAAAAGGGTTCTCTTTGGCTTTAAGATAGCGATATCATGCCATTTTTTGAGGAAATGAAGATAGCAAAGAAAATGTTATTACCTTCTTTTGATGTCTTCCTCTAGATTGTCGGATTCACCAGCGAAGATGGGAAAAACCAATGCAAAGCCGACACTTCAAAATGGCGGATGCCGTTCACGAACTACGCGATCTTGATTCCAAGTAACTATGGTTACTCGCGCAGTCCACGCGAATTCCGCGAACCTTGCTGGGGGGGGCACTGGAGGCGAAAATCATTTTTGACCCAGGCCTTAATTAACCTGAGTCCTTCGAGAAAGATTTGCGGGCGAACAGATGTTGTTGAAACTATATGTATATCCGGTAATATCGATGCACCTTTATACTTGAAAAATAATATAAAATCACGATAATGAATCACTTGAGATCATTGGCTCTGTTTAAACAAACTCGGGTAAATTATCCAGATTAAATTCCTTGTTTAGTTTTAATACTCATTACGAATATGAACTGAAAACAACTTACTGGACTGTCTTATTTGAACTCGTCTCCATTTCAGCCTATTTGAGTCACGAACTTTTGAAGCTGTTTAGAAGGAGAAAGAAACTTCAGTCAGTTTTCGTCTTTGAATGAGTTCTACAACCATTTACATTTGTCACAAGTTAGGAAAAATGTTGACAGTTCATTATATATTGAAAATATACGATAAGTTCATTTGAAATGACCTTAAAGTAAAAGAAACTAACTTACGTTTTAGACAAAAGACAAACACTTCGTTTTGACGTCGCAGACAACACAGCTACGGTGGAAAACTTCGCGCACCGGCTACCGGAAATGTGCCAGCAAATATTTTAAACTTCCGCTCGCCGTCGTCCCTAAAGTCCCTATTTGCGGATCGGTTTACGTCAATCTGTCGGGCCCTACATCAATTGAGGTTTTCAGCCAATTCAGAGGCTTTCATCCACCATTTTCGACTAACACGTCAATGTTGCGTGCGTTTGAACTGGATTCCAGATAATTCTGGGCATTTTAATCGGCCACCCACGCATGTACAATGTAGCCATTCAGAGTATGGAGTTACCGTGTTTTTGGACCGAAATCTGGCAGCTCTTGTCCAATAGAGAACACTACGAGTCAGAATAGGATTATGATTTTGCATGTTCACCCCCAACTATCTCGAATACATAGAGACTATTCCATGGAAAGTGCGTACGAACGAGTTTTATTCACGGGTTGCGATACACCACAAAAAAAATGAACAAGTGAGCGCAACGAATGAATAAGTATTTTGATGCATCGCACTTTCCATGATATGAAGTTTTTATTTCATTCATACTTAGATTTTTTCTCATTGAACAAAAGATTTCAAAGATTGAAAGTAGACGACTTTTCAACGACGAATGTGAAAGAAGACGATTTTATCGAGCTTTTGACTTTTAAAATGTAATAGTGTTATCTATGGAACATGACTTGAATAGTGAAAGTCAAGGTAAAAAGCGTTTGTAGAGAGACCGCCTAAAAACGCAAAATTTAAATATTAAGATATGGATGCTGAGTATTTAAGGTTGCCTACGACGTAGCTCTTGTGTTTGTCTACATTCCTCTGACCATCTGAAATATTTAACGTTTAGTTCAAGTTCAACTCCTGAGGAGGACCACATTTGAAAGCATATATATGATGTCATTGTTTGTTCTTAGCCTTGCTCTAATGGTTTCTCAGAGTGGTATTTTGTCGGCTGAGTTCCCTTTTCTAAAGAAGAAAATGAATCCACAAAAAGTCATAAATCATATTTAGCTCAACGCCTGTGCTGGGTTGTGGAAGCAGGAGAAGACGAGCAGCGGTGATCCTGATTGCTATCGTTGCAGCCATACTCCCCAAAATTGTCTTCCTTGTTGATGAGTCCTCCTGCTCCTCCATGAAATTCACATCCCCTCTCAATGCTACCACAAACCCTGATGTGCCAGGATGCCTCCTCTGACTTTTCCAATTTTTGCTTTGCTCTTCAATATGAGGCAAATACTTCCACCTTTATATCACTCAAAACAATTAAACTAGAAGGACCAGAAACAATGAAAAGAGCTCGTCATGAGGTGTTTTTCATCGAGAAAGATCGATACTTACGGTTGGATGTCAAAGCTTATTGTCTCCACAATTAGAAGGAAAAAATTGACCGCGGTATTTCCGTATGTTTCCAAGGAGGAGTTGAGTGTGATTCAGTTGAAAAGCCCTTTTTTTTCTTTTAGTACTCCTCAGAAGTGTCTTAATAGCTAAAAAAAAAAAGGAGTTTAACTTTTTTTTTTTTTTTTTTTTTTTTTTTTAAATTCGTGGAAGGATATACGTCGCAATGTGTCTTTTAATTATCTTTAGAATAGTGATCACAAAAAAAAACAAGTAATTTCACAACAAGAAGCGGTAGAGACCAGAGACAGACAAAGGAGATCGCCAATAGCCTTTTAATCTTTAAATTGTCTTTCATTCAGAAATATAAATACTTACAGCTAAGTGACAAAACTCATTCTCTCGCTATTGGAAATTTTCCTTCGTTTCCATAGAGGAATTGACTTTTTTACAGTTAAAAGAGGCAGTTGAACACGAATTATGAATGATGGTCGATCCGGCTCCAGCTCTTTATTTTTGGCTGAACTCTCTATAAAGGAGTCCACAAATGCAAAGGTTCAAAAACTAAGAAACAGTCCCATTGGAAATTACGTCACTCAACCTCCTTAATTTTGTATCCGCCACCTTTAATGATATTTCAACTGGGTTTCTTTTAGGTTATTTGTATATTAAAGAAGCTGAATGTTTGGAATGACTTTTTTAAGCAGTATCAGTACGCAAAGAGAAAAAAAATAGAAAAACAATTTAAGGAAACGGTACAGAAACACTCAAATTTAATTTACACCACGCACAAATTAGTGTCTCTGGTTGGTACAGTGTCGTTTCTCAAAAAGCGCTTCATCTTCATCCCTTGGGCCTCCATCATGCTGTTTAATATGGACAAGTTTTGCTCATAGCATAATTCTTCAAAATTTGCCCAACAAAGCGACGTTTACGACCAAGTTGGATCGTTACGATCGTGTCTTTGTCTGCAGACAAATTTCATCTATTTTCCTCTCACAATGTGGATAGTTCGGGAACTGAAACATTCTATGCCCGGTGCCGGAAAGATCTATTGTGACAGCTTTGCTGGTCAGAACCGGGGCACCAGCAACACAATATCGCCCTCGTTGCCGAATTCGACTGAATTCGATTTTATGTTACCAAAGTGACGTCAGCGGTTTTTTGTCCAATGGTACTTTGGCCGCGCAATTAAAATACCTTTTTTGAGGGGAAAATAAGATGATGTCTCACATTATGTACAACAATCCTGAATGACGTCTACACTTCACTGGTGCTTCTCTTGACAAACACCTGCTCCAACTACTATACCTACTTCATCTCCTACATTTTAAACATTTCAAAAATTGTTCCAAGAACAAATGTGCAATGTTATTAAGTAAGCAGTGATCCTAACGAAGCAGTTAAGTACCTTAGTCCTTGTCAAAGAGAGGCTGTTGAGGGATTCTCACAGTTATGTATCGAGTCCCTAATATTAAAATCAAGCAAAGCTGTACATATTTATCACCAAGGAGAAATTACTAATATCACTGCCACTAAGTAAATACCATTTCTCCTTACTGTACGGATTTTTAAAGCGAAATCAAGAAACCTAAACTTAAAGCTTGGTTTTACAAATGATCAAACTAACGAAGCCGAAGCTAATTTTCAAATAAAAGAAAAGTAAAGTAAAAGTTAAGAGAAAACGGTTGATTGACCGAGTCAAGAAATTGTCGCCCTACGACGAGAAAACATGTCATTATTAAATTAATAGCGTACGGAGGTATTTAAACATCTCTGAATCTAAACATAAGCATTTCAACTTACGATTACTCACTTGCTTGAAAATAATTAGCATAAATCTACTAATGGTGAGCTCTAAATGTGTTTTCAAAGACGAATATAAAAAAAGTCCAATTTTATCGACCTTTCACTTTTTAGATGTAAGTGTATTATCTATTGAACATTACATGAAAAGATGAAAGTGCAGGTGAAGAGTGTTTGTTAAGAGACCGCCTAATTCCTTCAATTATTGAAATATGGACACTGTGTATCTAAGGTTTAAGGTTGCTTATGACGTCACTCTTGTGCATGTCTGCATTCCTCTATGAAAAAGGGTCAGTGTAACTATCTGAAATATTAAACGTTTAGTTCAAGTTCAACTCCTAATTGGAGGCACTTGATGTCATTGTTAGTTCTTAGCCTTGCTCCGATGTTTTCCTACTTTCAGTTGGCTGTCTTTCCTCTTCTGTGAAAGGAAATAAATTCGCAAAAAGGTTACTCGTCACATTTAGCTCCAAACCAATGCTGCGTTGTGGAAGCAGGAGAAAACAAGCAGCGGTGATCCGGATTTGAGACATTTTTGTCAAATTTTCCGAAATTGTTTTCACCGGAGACTCCACCTGGTGTTCCATTAAATTCACATCCCTTTTTTATGCTAGCGTAACTCCTTATGTGCCAGGACACATCTTCCTTCTCTCTTGTCAGGGCGGTGCAATTAGAACAATAGATTCCTCGGATATTGACATATTCGTACATCTGGCAGGTGTTCCAGGTACCAAAAATGTCATGACCTCCCAGCTTAGCGCGTGCGTAGTCCGTATACTGCAGACCATCCGTAGAAAAGTTACAAGTTGCTCTCAGATGCGTGGAGTGATTAGCAAGATACTGCATCTGTGATAAGGATAGTCGGAACTCGTTCCAATTTACTTCCCCCTCTTCAATATCAATCTCAAGGTTTTTGCCAAACCCTGCATAATTGAAGGCATTTTTCTTGGAAAAGGAAAACGATTGTATTAACGTCCATACAAAGCCAGGTTCAGACTGCAAGTCACAATAAACAGAAAACCGTTCATTGTCTGAATTTGAGATGTCGTATTTTCCTGATGTCGAGGCACCGTTCTTAGCTATGTCTTTGCAGCTTCTCGGATGTTTCATCTTCTTCTCACACCGCTGACCAGAGTATGTGTTAGGACAGGTACAGTTAAACCTGGTGCTGTGAGTGTCACAAATCTCCTGACATACCCCTCCATTGAGACAAGGATTGGTGCGGCAGCATCCGTTGATGCAATAATGCTTCTCTGGTGCGTATCTGTCTCCACCCTACAGCAAGATTAAAATAATTTTTTAGCTCACCATGCTCATCGAATTGGGTTGGCATGTACTTTTGAGCAACCATCGACAAATCTCAGATAGATAGATAGACTGTAGATAGACTGTGTTTTATTAAAATCACATTGCAGATAAAACTGAATAGCGTAACTTCACATTAATTAATTGTACAAACTGTTTCTGCAACACATATTTATGAAACTTGTTGCCGCTCTGTCGGTCTTACAACGATTAAGATTGAAATTCCTCTCACCGGAATCGGATCGAATTGATAACAAACAGTGCGAGCAAAGTACATATGCGTGCAACACATAGCGGGGTGCCAGAATGGAGATGAAATGTCCCTAAAAATTAGATCTGAAATGCAAAAATACAGCAATGGTTAAGTCAGTGATGTCTTTAAGAAATTTGTAGTCGCTTCTGTTCTGCTGTTCCCTTCGCATTACAACATAGCCGTTAAGGAAAAAGTTTCCGAGAGAGAGAATGGACCCAATCTTCTCTTAGCCAAATCAGTTTGTTTTTGTTTTGTCTAGACCAATCATATCGCAGACAAAACAGTGTGCACAAAATTGTCTTTAGCCCGGACTGACATATAACACACCTCTTTTTTAAGGAGTACCAGAAAACGTGATCATGTGGGAATATTTATTTTATTTGCGAAAGTTGATAAATAAATGAATAAGGAATTAAATGAACAGTGTATCTCACCTTCACCGTGTAGCTCCTCACCAAATCGTAATAATTTCCTCCTTGCATCCATTTCATCGCCGCTGGCTCCATGTCTTTATTAGCAACGTTAAGTTCGCAGTTATTTTCTTTGGAGCGAGGGAAATAGTTCATGGATACACACAGGCAGTCATCTTTGCACTTCAAGTGACACTGGATGGCATTGGGCACTGTTAATCTTTGAAACACGTGACCCTTAAGAATGTGATTATGGACGACATCTTCATCGATAGCAAACTTGAAGTTTTGACAATTTACCGCTTTCTTTGCCACAGAGGAGAGTGTCAAATTGAATACAAACAGCATGACTTGGAGGTATTGCACGATTTCCATAGCAATGGCACTATTAATATGAAGAAAAAAGAGGATACATGATTATTACCTTTGACAAGCATGGGGTAATCTGGAACGAAATGAATAGATATTTCGGTCTCTTGCTTAAAAGCGACTTCCATTGATAAAACTTCATGATATCAAACATTTGCTCATTTGTGGAAAATGCATAGTTAGTTAATCAGAAAAATACATGGATGCATTTTTCTGATTAACTATGAAATTGTTTCCCTTAAAGCGTTAACCATAATATATTTTTTTTAATTGCAACGGAAAGAAAATAATCGTTAGCAAAAAAATTGCCAAATTTTGGTCGTTAGCCGTAAGAGCCATTACCATATTTAGACCTTCTTCTGATTCAGTAAACGTTTTGGAAGACAGAAAAGAGTGCATTCGTCTCGCTGTGAAGTCGATCTTCACTACAGAATCACCTATTTGCGGAATTTCGAAAAGAAGACTTGGCAAACATTCAAGCCCAAACGAAATTTCTCCTCGATGGTTTCTGCAAGGAATACTCCCCAAAAGGAGCCGTAAACGTTCCCTGCAGTTTAACCTAAGCTTATTTTTCCATTTCGAGGCTAGAATGATCGGAACGAGACAAAATTAACTTTTACTCTACGGTTTTGCTAGATAGCTGGTAGTAATCCGAATGACACGATCGACACGCTGTCCCGGCATTCCAAGAGAGAAATCATGGTTGAAGTACCCGCAGCCACCACAATCTTTACTTTCCATAAATCGAGTAAACATTTTAAAAGATAAAAAGATCTGTCAAATGTAAAATTCTTCAGTTTATTTTAATAACTTTCGATTCTAACTCGTCACATTAACTAGTTTTGGTCTCACTTTTTATAACCAACGAAACAGGTATTTGACAAGGGAAAAATTAGCATAACACGTCACGCAATACATCAGGTTGATTTTGATGGTCTCAGGGAAATGTTGAGTTTGTCACTCAAAACCGCTGTGTTCCATAACAGCGTTTAATCATTTATAATGGAAACAAATTTGCAGAAGGGAGGGCCAGTTCATCCTGTTCCGTGTGCAAATCTCGGGAGAAACTGCAAGAATTCCTTCGAAGTACATGCCTGTTGTTTTGTAAATAACGCTGTAACGTATTTTAATGTCTGACCAGAGTGCCAAATTTTATTCTTTAATTTTGATCTTTTTCACACTGTGCGTAGTTGATGACCTGATGTTTCAACGAAGATTATCGAGAAGGCCCGTTATAATCACATTTATTTACTTTGTAAGTCACGCAAGCGCTCTAGCGTCACGATCGATCACGTTTACGCAACGTTTTAGGACAACTCGGCATCTAACCTCCATTCAGTTGTTATGAAAACCTAAAATCCTTAGCGTAAAAGATAAAAAAACGCAGATTCAACATTCCAAAGGAGATCTTAGTAAATTTTCAGAATTATGCAAATAATCTTTGACACGAGCGCAATTGAGAAAATTAAACTTATGGATTTGCGTTGTTTTAAGATGTTGGTGGATGAAAATTAGAGATATAACCGCGGGTTTGAGGCAATCGGTAACATCATTGGTCTATAAGCTATTCACTGACATGCCTTTTTAGCCCGATTTACGCCTGCATTTTGAGAATTCTTTTGAACAAATAGGCGAATTTTTGATACTCAAATTAAGGTCGATATTCAAATTAAGGTCGATATTCAAATTAAGGTCGAAGAGAAGGGTCTCCTCTGATCACGCTGGTTTGAAAAATATTTCAGGTGAAGTTTCCATATTTTGTCTGTGTGCCAACTGAATACATCTTGTAACTTCTAGCAAGATGGAATCCCGTGAGCCACATTATTGCAATCGCTGTGCGCTAGACAAAATCTGTGAAATTCACACTTTCGATCGCTGATCTAGCCAAAAATCATTTTTTGGCTTGTGGCGACGCAAAAAAAAAAGAGAATTGGAGAACAACTACACTATTTTGGAAACATGTGTCTTAAAAAAAAAATTAACAAAAGTTGGAGTCCCAAGACAGCTGACAACATTTATAAAAACTACTTACCAAAAGTAACTCAATGACATTGAATTAGACATTCAATACTGGACTACTGTGCTACTAAAGCACTGTGATCTTTCGCCATAATGTATATAACATGCGATAAACAAACACAACCTTTTCGAAAATACCAGATGCTTCAGATGTGCGCGAAAACTCTCACATACATGACATGCAACAAAAATACTAAAGTTTTCTGACCAAATGTTTTCCACCCATTTTGTCGCGAAAAGTTGCGTAAAATATATCGATTTTTGAGATAGGAAGTCATCTGATGTAAGAAAGTTTTCAAGCCGGCATATGTGTCGTGAACGATGTCTGATGAATCACACTTAAACCTAGATGTAAACATGAATTGGTTAGATACTGTTTCTTTCCAAAACAATTTATTGTTGATATGATTTCTTCAGTCTACAACTT
The DNA here is from genome assembly GCF_964200805.1 of Pocillopora damicornis. Lineage (NCBI taxonomy): Eukaryota > Metazoa > Cnidaria > Anthozoa > Scleractinia > Pocilloporidae > Pocillopora > Pocillopora damicornis. The sequence continues at coordinate 17,968,558 of NC_142676.1, forward strand.
CCTATGGAAAATTCATAATAATTATAGCTAAGGGTTAGAGTGCACTTCGTGTTTAGGGAGTGACTTGAGTAAATTCAGCGTCAAATCCCTTTTCGCACTTTGCATAGCGTCTCACAGTTTTCCTTGAGAAGAATTATGGGTAAGAAAATGATGCTTGCACCTAGCATTTTCTGTAAAATCACTCTACTAATTTAAAAGATAAACCGTGATATTATTTCATCTTAAGATTTATCCCTTTTATAATGTACCTTGAGTGTACTTTTGTTTGAATTGGTGACCTGAAGCTTTCTACTCCGCCGTTGTTGAAGTCCTGCGAAAATTTCCCTACGTAACTGGTCATTCGGCTGGCATTGGATGCTTAAACGCAAACAGTTATGGTAACGTTTTTATCTAGATTATCTTGTTGAGCTGGCTGTCCAAATATAAATTATTTCAACTTACCTCCTCTTTCCGGCCCCCTCTGTCTTTTCCAATTTTGGCTTCGCTCCTCGATACGCAGTGAAGACTTTCACCTTTTTATCACTGAATACAATTAAACTTCATAATTAGAAACGGAAGAGAGCATAAACAAAGAATGGAGGTTGCCATCACCAAAATAAAGATACTTACAGCTGGGTGCCAAAAGTTATTTTCCCACAATTAAAAGGAAAAAATTTCTGCGCAATATTTTCGTACGTTTCCAAAGAGGAGTTGAGTGCGAATCAGTTGAATAGCCTTTTTTTTTATTTTCTTTTAACTCTCCACAAAAGTGTCTTAATAGCTAAAAAACAAGTAGAGTTTCATCTTCTTTCTTACCGTCGTAATGGTAGTGATCACAAACAAAACAAGTAATTTCACAACAAGAAGCGTCAGAGATCAGAGACGAACAGACGAGATCGCCAACACCCTTTTAATTTAAAAGATCACAGTTTCGTACGTTTCCACAAAGGAATTAATTTTGCTGCTGTTAAATAGCCTTGAAAAGGCAGGTGAAAATTTAACATGAATTATCAATAATGGTCGATCCGGCTCCTGCTTTTTAATTTTGGCTGAACGCTGATAAAGGGGCTCACAGATAAAATTTCTTGACTTTAAAATTTGAATTTAAATTTCTTAACTTTAAGAAGTAATATCGATCTTTACGCTCCTATAAGCATCACTCTTCTAACGTTTGGCCTAAAGAAACAAAAGACTGTTATGAATTCTATAATTATCTTGTGCGTGTTTATCAAGGTTTGTCAATTATTAAAGACTAACTATTTATACCTCTGAAAGGACCTTTCTAAATAATAAGATAGATAATTCTGACCGTTTATTCAAAGTGTTGTTAAGAATAAAAATGTGGCTAAACGAAGATGTTGTTTCTTTCAGTAGACATGTGTACTTTGTCATAAGGTTTTAGAATTGTTACGAAACCTTTTCAAACTAATCGACTTTCAGTAACTTTGAAGGCAAATATCTTTCTCAAAATGAAGAGGAACTTTGTATTCGAAACATTTTATTTGATTAATTTTTATGGCTGAGTCAGGATATGGAAAAACAGTTTGCTTAAATATGAGTGAACTGTAAATACGAGCCTGTTTTGAAAGGTTATGTGTCTTTTTGTGCCCATTGTACAACAAACATAGGCTGATATTTGGATCAGAAAATGTAGGGGTACACTTTCAGGTTGTTTAATGGCGCGAATAATTTTCATTTTCCTTTTTTTTTCTGAGTCTTTAAAGGAGAAGGTGTGATTAATTTTTTATTAGCCTTTCCACGGCTTAAAGATTTTGAAATGAAAATTAAGAGAAGTAAAGCAGCACTGAGATCAAACAGCAAGATTTTTGTGTTCGTTTTGAGTATGGGTAAGAATAAATCGGTTCTGAATAACAGAGCGTTTATAGTCTCCTTCAAAGTTTATTTTTAAGCTTATACATCAGTTTTTTTTTTGGTTTGTTTTTTTGGTTGTTTTTTTGTTTTTAATTTGTTTTTTCGAGCTTGTTCGACAATTCACTGCTTGCCTATAAATCTCTCTTTTCTCTTTTCTTTCATCCGTGAGAAAGCGCGAGTCTCCAACTCGAGTCTGCCTGAGGTAAGAAAAAATTTGAATTGAGAAATGATAAGCGTGAATTTCGTATGCGGCTATGCTATTTGGAATATGAAATTACATTTTCATATCTTTTTTTACGTAACAGTAATTTGTGACATAGATCCTCTAACTTTTCGCGAAATGTCAGCCATAGAATGATTACGCTGTTGCAATGCAGTCAAGACACCAAATTGTCACAAGACTTTTATAGACCAGCGACCTTGTTGGAAAACTCCTTACCTGAGTAAAGCGAAACTTTATGCGCTGATAATTACTTTTCATTATAAATGCATGAATAGGAGAGTTCGAGATCTGTTGTTTATGATAATTATTGTAATTAAAAAAATGTTGTTAGCTCGGATTAAAACGGTCAGACGTTTTTTGAAAAATTTCTCTTAAAACGTCTTAATCTACGTCACGTTTTTCAGTGAACACCGCCCTGTAATTAAGCCTGAGCCACGCAATTTGGCATTTTATAAAGTAATTAGAGCATGTCTTTAAACGAACTATTGTTTTTAGGTGAACGAAATGGAAATAACACTAAAACGCTGTTTGTAGCCAGTTCACAAGCCAATAACGGAATATACATATCTAGCATGAGCTACCTATTTAAGTCACATCTCAGACTTCATTCATTTACTCGTTCTTTCTTCAACTCAATTTGTCGTTGGGCGCACGCAATTTTATGAGCCTTTTATGAAAAAGCGTAGTAAGCTAATAAAACTTTAATATTACTGTAGGGTGGAGACAAATACATTTCTGAGAGGCATCGATGCAACAACAGGTGCTGCCGCACCAATCCTTGTCTCAATGGAGGGGTATGTCGGGAGATTTGGGATACTCAAAGCACCAAGTTTAACTGTACCTGTCCTAACACATACTCTGGTCAGTAGTGTGAGAGAAAAATGCAGAGACATAGCTAACAACGGTGCCTCGACATCGGGAAAGTACGACATGTTCGATTCAAACAATTAACGGTTTTCTGCTCACTGTGACTTGCAGTCAGAACCTGGCTTTGTATCGGCATTGATACAATCGATCTCCTTGGGCAAGAAGGACATTTTTGTGGGCAAAGGGTTTGGTAACAATTTTGCTATGACTCAAAGTAACGATGAAATGGAGTGGACATTGTAACGACTATATATCGAATGGTGTAAATGTCAGCTGAATTAATGAATATATCAACATCTGAGGAAGTAATTTCTTAACTGCACCAGCTTGACAATACAGCGATCCCCATAAGTCTTGGCACGACGGGGTTACAATAGCAGAATAAGAGGATGTGAATTTGATGGAAGGCCAGGTGAAGTCAACTACCAAAACAATTTCAGAGAGTATGGGGTTATGCGGGGTGCGGAGTGCGGTTTTTTTTATATTGTTACGGTATAATCTAACCGACAGAAAAACACTATAATCCTACAAATTCAACTGCTCTATTAAACAAAGAGTGATTTCTCAATAGGGTTCGACTCCTAAAGGATGTACAGTACTTATCGTTGATGAACTTAATTAAGCCCACTGCAGTCTATATCTTAGGTCACCACTGACCCGAGATTTTTATTGCTGGATATCAACTGTTACGAAGAGATCGCTATGGAAAAGCTAGTGGAGGAATTGCTATTTATGTTAAGGATGATTTAAATTGTGTGCGGTTCATAAAGTATGATGTTCTAATCTTGAAGCTATCTGGATTGAAGTATGTGCATTCTCTCAGCGACTGCCTGTTGGTTGTGTGTACAGACCTCCTGACCGTTCTGATTTCTTTGACGAATTTCGCAGTGTTATGGAAAAAAAGTGGCTCACAAAGAAAAATGTTGTGATAGCTGGTGACTTAAACGCTGATCAGCTCTCTCCCAATTGCAATAGTTCTACGCTAAAACGTATTTGTCAGGCCTTCAACTTCCACGAGAATTGCTGAATCCTCAAGTACCCGTCTTGATTTGATTTGACCAATAATTTTCCTAAAATTTTTACATCTGATGTTCTTGGTTACAATATTTCCGATTACAAGTTTGTTTTTGTTGTTTTTATGTTAAAGAAACAAAACGAACGACCTATTTTGAAGAAAGTTTACAGTTACAAGAAGTTAACTGAAAACAAGGTTGATTTTAAGCATTAACTAAAAAACGTCTCCTGGTGCGTTTGTTCTGTGTTTAATGACATCAGCTGGGCGTGGGAAAGTATGTACAGGGATATCCTTGATGATTATGTCTCTCCACGTGATGTCAAAATTAAGAAGTTCTCTTTGCCTTGGATAAATTCAGAAATATGTAAAGCTATGAACAACAGATACAAACTACTGAGAGCCTGTGATGGTTCCTCTCACACCTGGCACACACCTGGGCTAGGTATAGACATGTAAGAAACGAGGTAACAAAGCCAAGGCATAAAGAAGAGGCTTTTTATCGGAAGGAAAGATTTGTCGAGTCCAAAGACTCTAAGCCTTTCTGGAAGACTGTGTGTGATGCCGCTGGCAAACACTGGCCCTGCAAAATCGGAACCCTAAAAGTGGCAAATGATGAAGAAGTTACCTGAAAACAAGGTTGATTTTAAGCATGAACTAAAAAACGTCCCCTGGTTGGTTTGCTCTGCAAGAGATTTTGAATCGGAAAATTCTTCAACCACGAATTGTGCCCTATATGGTGACATATTAAGTCTGAAAGCTTTTCTTTCGGATTTGGTTACAGTATACACAATTTATCTTGAGATCTATTAACCATCGAAACACGAACAAATACTTATAACTGGAATAAAAAGGTTTTAAAAGCTACAGCGGCTATGATTATAACCAACAAAATGGCAGTAGAAATTACATAACACGGAGAGTGATATGATAAGATCCTGTAACTGCATAGTACGTTACCTTCGAAATGTTTACTTCACATTCTGTTACTGTACACCGAACACAATTTCATCATACAAAACGCTAATAAATCAAAATAACTGGAATGAAACGATAGTGTTAAAGCTATTGCTCTGATGAGACCTCAGAAATTAAGTCTTTTCTGTTCTTATGCTAAGGTTTCTTTCCTCATTTTTCACACTCCACGTTTTTCATACCCCCATTCTTCACACTTCTCGTTTTCCACAATCCTCATTTCCACACTCTTCATTTTCCACACTCCGCACTCCAGACTCCGCGTTTTCCATTACAACCAAAGTAGAGAGAAAACAATATGAATCCGACTCAGCTGCACGTTATCAAATTCTTCTACTGCGCAGCACTGGTTTGAGGCTGAGTTTGACGGGTAATATCCCTGGATTCATTTATTAAAAAAAAAAAAACAAAAAAAGAAAAAGAAGAAGAAAAGACCCATACAGGAAATCAAGGACAAAAAACAATGACTTCATGTAACTTTAATTCAGGTCCATCAATTGCTTGACTCGAATCTTACTTGTCTCTTTCTTCGCTCACTGAACTCTCCCGGAGCTGGCGTCACAACAGTGTCCATGATTGGCACAGCGTCGTTTCCAGAAAATCACTTCATCTTTATTCTTTGGGCCTCCATACTTTTCTTTGATACTATTCGCCATACTGAATTCGATCTTCTGTTACCAAGTGACGTCAGTGGTTTTTTGTCAAATGGTATTTTGGCCGCGCAATCCGAATACCATTTATGAGGGGAAAATGGAATGACTTTAAGAGCTTGTAAAATCGTCAATTTTATCACTCAATTTATTCAAACTTCGGAAACGTGAATTTCAAATGGTGAACTTTATAATTAGCAAAAAAGTTCACTTTATGGTCAGTTGGATTTGCATTTGAAACTGTATCGGCAGTGCGTCCAACAATGTGTAATGTAATGTCGCTGCAAATCCACAGGCTTCTCAACTTTATGTATCAAGTCCCTAATAATAAAATCAAGTGAAGCTGTACATTTTTATCACTTAGGAGGGATTCTTAGCATCCCCTTGCCACTTAGTAAATACCATTTCTTGAGAGATTTCTCCTCACTGTACGGACTATTTAAGGCGAAACCAATAAACCTAAACTTAAAGCTTGGTTTTACTTACAATTAAACTAACGAAGCCGAAGCTAATTTCCAATTATCAGTAAAGAGAAAACTGTTGATTGACCAAGTTAAGAAAATGTCGCCCTAAGGCTAGAAAACATGTCATAATTAGATTAAAGAAATTTCAAAACTCTCAACAAACCGCTATGCCCCGCGTACGCTATTAATTTAATATCTATGAGTCTAAACACGAGCATTTCAACTAACAATTAGTCGCTTGCTCGAAAAAAATTTGCATAAATATACTAACGGTGAGCTCTAAATGCGTTTTCAACGACGAACGTGAAGAAAGGCCAATTTAATCGACCTATAACTTTTAAGATGTAAGTGTGCCATCTACAGAACATTACATGAAAAGATGAAAGTGCAGATAAAAGTGTTTGTAGACAGACTGCCTACTTCAGTACTTACTTCAACTATTAAAGTATGGACGCTGTCCATTTAAGGTTGCTTATGATGTTGCTTTTGTGCATGTCTACATTACTCTGTGATAAAGAGTCAATGTAACTACCTGAAATATTAAACGTTTAGTTCAAGTTCAACTCCTAAGGTGGACCACAATTGAAGGCACATGATGTCAATGTTAGTTCTTAGTCTTGCTCCGATGTTTTCTTGTTTTTAGTTAGCCGAGTTTCCTTTTCTGTGAAAGAAAACGAATTCGTCAGAAGTTACTCGTCATATTTAGCTCCAAACCAATGCTGCGTTTTAGAAGCAGAAGAAAACGAGCAGCGGTGATCCTTATTTATATTGTGGTCGCTAAATTTTCCGAAATTGTTTTCCTTACCGAATCTGCCTGGTTTTCCATCAAAATTACATTCGGCCTTTATGCTACCGTAACTCCTTACGTGCCAGGACACATCTTCTCCCTGTCTTGCCAGATAGGCTTGAGTCGATTGTGCCAGCATAATTTTTAGCATAATTTGGCAAAACGAGCATAATTTTTAACTTTTTTCAAAGAAAAGTACTGCCGGCATAATTTACATTTTTACTTCCACGATGTGAACAATTTTCGTAATTTTTGTATTGAATATACCTCTCTTGACTGAATTATGTTTCTAGAATGTTGTTGCTAATAATGAATTGCGCTTACGGTGCATTCGTTGCGGTCTTCGTAACGTTTCCTGGTTTTAGGCCCTACTCATATGACTCGCTAGCGAGTTGACTGAGATCCAAGATAAAAGATGGCGTCCACCTCGTCGAACACTTTTAGTTCTTCAGGCAATGTCTCATTAATTAACTCCTCTTTCAACGATTCGCAAGACCATGCTCCAGAAGATCATGTTCGGGCTTGTGTTATGCTTCAGTACAATAAACGCTGATAAGCGTATTTCTCTGCATCCTTACTTTGCCTTAAGAAGCTCCATTGATTTAAAAATGATGAGCAGCATGTTTATCGATTCTGAGGAACAAATGCAGGGGAAACGTGCAACGATACAATGTTTGATAATCGGTTTATTAGAATAATGGGCTGCAGTCACCAGATAAGTAATCAGTTGTTTGATTGTGTTTACCCCGGTGTTCCGCCTTTATTTTGCTTAAAAATCAAGTAGCATAATTCTGATGCCAGGAGCATAATTTAGAGAAACGAGCATAACTCGGGCATAAATTTCATAAATTTTGAGCAGTGCTAGTAGCATAATATGCCAGTTTTACGAGCACAATCGACTCAAGCTTATTGCCAGGGCCGTGCAATTAGAACAATAGGTTCCTCGGATATTAACATATTCGTGCATCTAACAGGTGACCCAGGTACCAAAAATATCATGAACTGCCAGCTTAGCGCGTGCGTAGTCCATTTATTGCAGACCATCCGTAGAAAAGTTACAGTTTGAAATGCAGTAATACAGCAATGGTTAAGTCAATGATGTCTTTGTGAAATTTGTAGTCACTTCTGTTCTGCCCTCCCCTTCGAAAGAAAAAAGTTTGCGAGGAAGAGAATGAACCCAATCCTCTCTCAGCCAAATCAGTTTGTTTTGGTTTTGTCTAGACCAATCATATCGCAGACAAAACGGTATGCACAAAATTTTCTTTGGCCCGGACTGACATATAACACACCTGTTTTTTTTAAGGAGTACCGCAAAACTTGATCATGTGGAAATATTTATTTTATTTACGAAATTGAACATCTTGGTAAATTTACTTTGTTTACGAAAGTTCATAAATAAATGACCAAATAATTAAACAAACAATTTTATCTCACCTTCACCGTATAGCTTTTCACCAAATCATAATAATTTCCTCCTTGCCTCCATTTCATCGCCGCTGGCTTCTGTCTTTATTAGCAACGTTGAGCTCACAGTTATTTTCTTTGGAGCGAGGGAAATAATTCATGGATACGCACAAACAGTCATCTTTGCACTTCAAGTGATACTGGATGGCATTGGGGACTGTCAAGTTTTGAAACACGTGACCCTCAAGAATTTGGTTATCGATGACATCGTCGTCCATAGCAAACTTGAAGTTTTGGCAATTAACTACTTTCTGTCCCACAGTGGTGAGGGTTAAATTAAAATACAAACAGGATGGCTTGGAGATATTGTACGATGCCCATAGCAATGGTACTATTAATGTGAAGAAAAAAAAAGATACATGAGTTTTTCATCTGACAAGCATTAGGTAATCTGAAACGAAATGAATAGATATTTGGGTCTATTACTTAAAAGCGACCTCCATTGGTAAAACCTTCATGAGATCAAACATTTCCTCATTTGTGGAAAATGCATGGATGCATTTTTTAAATTAACCGGCAAATGTTTTTCCTTAAAGCATTAACCATAACATTTTTTTTAAACTAAAACGGGAAGAAAATAACCGTTAGCAATAACATTGCCAAAATTTTAGTTGTTAGCCGGCCGTAAGAGCCATTACCATATTAAGACCTTCTTCTGAGTCAGTAAACGTTTTGAAAAACAGAAAAGAGTGTATTCGTCTCGCTGCGAAGTCGACCTTCATTACAGAATCATTTATTTGCGGAATTTCGAAAAGAACATTAGGCAAACATTCAAGCCCAAACGAAATTGCTCCTCGACGGTTTGTGTTAGGAATGCTCTACAGAAGGAGCCGTAAACGTTCCTTACAGTTTAACTTAAGCTGAGCACAGTTTACAAATAGTTGATTGTTACTCAGATGCTGCGCTGATTTCTCCTCATTGCCCAGATTGCAATGGAGGGAGACATATTGGCAGTGGAAATGGTATGAAAAATAAACGAACCAGTTTCAATTGCTCTACGGCAGTAAATGCTGATTAAAAGTATATCGGTTACAGTTCGTTGAATGCAAAGCTAAATGTCGAAGTATATCAAAACTCAGTGAAACAGCCACTGCGATGAACTTTATCAAAAACTGACGTTCATCTATCAAATCGCCCTAGTTTGAGGAGTGTTTCTTGAAACGTAAAACTTTCAAGAGTTTCCTGTGTGTCCTTTATTAAAAAAAGAAAGCGTTTTGAAAATAAGAGAGATCTCAGAACGTTTCATGTTACAACATAAAAAAGAGAGAAACTCTACCCAACATCAACTGTTAAAAGATCCTCTTTCAGCAATGCACCTATGAGACTCTGTACTCTACAAAATCAACTGTAAGAACGATTTGGAATGTATTATTCACACTTTTATGTTTAAAGAGGGTCGTATTTTATTATTTATCACAGGAGTATAGGATATAGAATGTTAATGAAAGCTCTTAAAGTAAGCTTTCTTTCCATCGATGAATGAAAATATCTCAAGTTTCGCTACAACTATAAATTTCGCAACCGTATGGCTGGTTTCTTTTCAAGCTTTGAGAAAAGAAATAGAATACAGACCAGTCGACTGACAAATTCTGATCTTATATTGTATCCGTAGACTGGAAAAACACATTAGTTCTGTCTGTAGAGCCAGTTAGTAATCATCCACCGAAGTGGAGGTGAATATTGTTGGATATTATCTCTGTTATTTTCACCGACACTTGGGCTTTATAAGATGTTTTAAGTGAGAACCGCGATGTTTTTCAAACTATTAAGACTCCTCGTCAAGTTTGACTGTCGAACATAGCAGCCCTTCTGTCGCGGTGACTATTAATGCTCAATGTTCCGAAGCTTTTTGATTTTTAAAATAAATCATTAAAGGGGGTCGATTTCGGCCTCATTTTGCTGAAAAAAAAATCAGTATTTTGACAAGTTACGAAAAAAAGCTGCGTACAAAGAGAAGCCTTAAAGCAAGGGGTAGGCATTTACTATAGCCTGTTTCATTTGGTTCTCATGATAGGAATTTCACTTTTAACAGAGTAGATCACTTCAAGATATTCGTCTGTCTAGTAAATTAAATAATATAGACTAAACAACTTAAGTTTTCTGTAACAAAAAATGGCGTTCTTCGAGGCCATATCGCCATACAAACCGCCTTTATAAAGACCGAGGAAAAATTTTAAAACATGAATGCAAAGCTAGATATTCATATCATCACGCGCAGTTCTTCAAATTCCAACTGGACTGTTGGTGTTTACATCACTAAATTACCAGCTGCCGTGTTAAAGACACAGAGATGAACATTGGTTTTTTTAAAACTCACCGAGGACAAACAGAGCTGAAACCTTTTCGAAGGAACGCTTGCGAATAATTTTGTCAAATTTTAACATTGGACGGCCTCATTCTTGTACACTTACATGATTGTTGCATCAGTCGACTGCTGCTTGGAAAATCCTAAGATGAGCCAACGCCCAGTACGTGCTAAGCTTGCAGGTGGAAATGGGCCCCGAAGACCATTTTTCTTTCATCGGCGCCACGTTGAAATTGATAAGTGATGGAAAGTTTTACGTTCGTTGCACGCTCAACTTATCGATATTTTGAAGATTTTCAAGAAAAAACGAACAATAGGCCCGGTTGTTATTTGTCCAATTTGTTTTAGCCAACCTAGTTGGCCACTGATATTTCATTCAAAGTTTCAATCGCCCAACGTTGTATAAAGTCTCACTCAATTTTAAAAAATTGTATGAAAAATGGTAAAATATGACAATGTAAAGTCGTTCTCAAACTCTGACCCTTTTCTAGAAGGATAACATGATAACATAAATGATAACATGGGACTCTTTTTATCATTGATACTCCTTAAAATTATGTAAGATTATCATTATTTAGAACAGGAACCGAATGATATGTATTATCGAAAACTGCATGACATCCATTTACAGTTTAAAAGCGTCAACTAGAGAAAGCGGAGATTAGGGTTAGACTTCATCATTGAAAAGTCTACTAGAAAAAACTGGAAATAATTATAATAACATTGAAATAGAATACAACCCGAAGGAACTTTCTTTCTCCAGGCATTATTGTTGATGTCAAGTCGTTGCTTTTGTTAATATAGTCATTCACCCCAAACGGAGACACACAGTCAGGCCTAAAATGATCATCCGTGAGGTTTTTTTTGCCAAGCAGATAATAACCAGTACTCACCCGTTTGAATAAACCTCATGGAAAAGAATTTATAAATGTCAGAAATTCAAAATGAACACGGATACTATAAGTCAAAAACCGTAATTTTGCATGGAAATTAGCGTAATTAAATCATTTTGCAATGAAAAACCTTCACAAATGTTACAGGGTTAAATTTTTCGCTTTCGTATCTTCTCTCTAGCTTGTAAAGTAAGTATACTTGATTTAGAAGCCAGAAATAATCGTAAATCATTGAAATTAGATCAATTTTGTACCTGTGCGGGTTGTAAAGCACTTCATAAACAGAACACGATAGAGGTTATGTCATCATGTTTTAGCTTTAAGGGGACCTTCTAATTGGTAATTAGAAAAGTTGAAAAATTGTGGCGAAAACAATGGTTGTTTCTCCAATGAAAATTGTAATTATTCCTTTACTTTCATAATATTCACAAGCAAACCTGTACACTAATGTTACACAAAACTGGAATTTCAAGCTAGGCTTGATAGTAATTAGCAAAGAAGAAGGAGAAATTCAAAGTTTTTGTTGTAAGATCTGTCTCGAAAGGGACTTTCCTAAATGAACATTTTGACTGAAGCTAGTTGGCGAGAAAGCGAAGGCATTTTTGTTATTAACTCACTTTTTTTTAAATCATTCGACCAGATACATAGTGGACTCATTTTCTTGACAATAGATAGAAAGTGAGTCGTCTTCGACTCCAAAGATGTAAAGTTTCTTTAGTGTAAAAAGTTGAAAGTAGACTTCTGTGATCCTTCTGACTCCTGAAATGTATTTAAAGGCTGGAGAAGAGATCGGTTTTCGAGTCATGTAACTGCGAATGTCTCTTTCGCTCTCAATACAATAATCAAATTGACATCTGAGAGTACGTATGTAAGTTGACGAAACAGCATTCAGGCGATTAAATGAAATGTTATGCTACCCCTTTCTATAGCTATCAAGTCCTATACAAACAAACTTAAGCTCAACTTAAGCTATGCAACTTAGTTGCATAGCAACTAAGACCCCAGTTGGTCTTTACCCTTGGTTGTTCTAACTCCTAAGGATAACATATTCCAATTTTTTAGGCTTTTTAATTTAATTTAGAACCATGTTATATTAATTATATTGATTGCATGTGTTACAAATATAAGTTTATATAAAGGTTCGTAAGGCGTATTTTAACATATTTGTATGATAGCTTATGCATACAAGCCATGAATTATTATTTAACTACCACTACAACGCAGTTTTGTTCTTCTTTTCAAAAGGGAGCCAGGATTGCATTAGCTTTGCATTTTTGGTACAGGAAACTCGAGCTAATCTCCTACCTAAGCAATGCAAAGCTAAAAACAATCACAGATTCTAACGTAATTTAGTGTTAATAACGGAGTTGAAAACGTAAATTTGCCATCGTAACGAGTGAAAAGACTGACGTTTCGAGCGCTAGCCCTTTGTCAGAGCAATTTGCAATACTCTCCCACCGACGCAACACCACAGTTTTTGTGTGGGATTTCCCACACTTTGTCAAGGCCCGCGAAATTTATAGTTGTTTTTTCACAGTGGATTGCACAGCGGCCATTTCTGTTCTCAGTTGTTGAGTTTTGGCGAACTTATACGGAATTTCATTTTTGTTTCCTGGGGATTTTTGTTTTCAAGGTGAGGATAAGTCATTTTCTATTTTTACGGGTTCTTTGCGTGCTTTAACTTTTCAATTTTGTTGTGAGAGCTTCACGGTTAAGCTCTCACGAAAGGCGATTACGTTTGTGTACCTGGTTTGTGTTCTTTCTTTTATAATCTGAGGCGTTTGTTTCGTTATTTTTTCAGGTGTTTATAACATAAGATTTTTTCACGCAAGCCAACACGCTGAAACGCGGCTTGTGCTCAGTGCAGGCTGCACAGGAGCTTTTACGCTTTCACAAGCCAACATTTATCGGCTTGGACTTTCGGTGCGGGTTGTGTCGGATTGAAAGGAGTCACTGTACTCTCGCAAGCCAACATTTGTCGGCTTGAATATATTTGTGCGGGTTGCACTTCAAAGAGTCTCAGAGTGTAGCAACGTGTCTCACGAGTGTCTCAAAGTGTCACAAACTGAAAGAAACTATTGTTTGCCTTGAACTGTCCAGAGTGTTATTTATTTTAATAAACTGAGTTTCTAGTTAGTTGGATTGTTGTTGTTGTTGCTCGCTCAAGAACACAAGTAAATATGGGGATCTCCATTGAACAATTCCGTTCAAGGATCAGATCTCATGACAATTTCGTGAAAATAAAGGATGTCTCATCGCGTTTTAAGGATCGGTTTTGGAATATAATGCTAATGACGTTTTATTTTAATGTGTTTTATTTGCTGACACTGAAACAAGTTGTTATACCATACAAAATGTTGAATCATGTGATGTATTGGTTTACACAAATGATGTGCTACAATGTTTGTATTCCATTGCTTATAAGACAAGCAAATGATGTGGAGGAAAATCTGGCCCTACGATATTTGATATCATTGATCCAATGATAATAGTGTCTGAGACTACAGTTAAGGAAATGAAGCACTCTTTGGTGAAAATGCTGGTAAGCAATGTGTAGCAATATCACTTACTGCTATTATTTGTCATCAAGTAGAATATATCAGTGAATGGACTTCTTCCACTTTGAATGATATTTTGACCATTGGAAATAATCTATATGTTTCTATAAGCAAAGATTTTTATGGCATGCCCCATTCATTTGGGAAATGTACTTTGCTGAGCATTAAAGGCCTTAAAAACCTTGTATCATATTTGCAAATGTCTTGCTCAGAAGTACGGGTTGTTTCTTTTGAAATCAGAGGTGTTTAATCAGTGATTGTCAACTTGATTTGAAAAGTGGTCGAAATGGCAAAGAGTCATCGGGCAAAATATCGCGCATAATCACTCCAGGTTGACAATAACCATTTTGCCTTGCACTGCTTAGACCGTAATTGCAGCATTCCTACGTGCGTTAAGTGCTCGTAACTTATGGGAAACACACGCGTGTTACACCAAAAAACCCGTGTGTAGCAGAAAGAGGCGATTACTCGCAATTTCTCGTAGTTTTGAATTTCCCTTTTGTTTTTCAGAACACGCATATACCTGTATTTTTTTTATACGGATGCGATAGAAATTAATTGGAAAAGCATTCCTTGAAATAAGAAGTCGTCGTGTAAGTAAGCTTTGAAAACGGGGGATTTTCTCGAATACATAGATATTATTCCATGGAAAGTGCGTATGAACGATTTTTATTGACGGGTTGCGATACACCACGAAAAATGAACGAATGAGCGCAACGAACGAATAAGATTTTTGATGCATCGCACTTTCCATGATACGAAGTTTTCATTTCATTCACACTTAGATTTTTTCTCATTGAACAAAAATTTCAAAGATTGGAAGTAATCAACTTTACAACGACGAATGTGAAAGAAGACGACTTTATCGAGCTTTTGACTTTAAAATGCAATAGTGTTTGCTATGGAACATCACATGAATAGTCAAGGTAAAAAGTGTTTGCAGAGAGACCGCCTAAAAACGTAAAATTCAAATATTAAAATATGGATGCTGGGTATTTAAGGTTGCCTACGACGTAGCTCTTGTGTTTGTCTACATTCCTTTTAACTCGTGAATAGCGCGCATGCGCAAGAGCGAGTTATAGATACGAGGTGGGGAATAACATTCGCTCGCTCGATTGGTTGATTCCTGTAAACTTTTTTTCGATTTTAGGCTTTTGAGTGCATTTGATAGTTTTTGGCGAGCAATAAACAAACGAAATGGCGACCTTTGTTGCTAAGAATAGTGGTGGGGTGAAAAAGAAGCCAATGATAATCTTAAAAGAGTGTTTTTTTTTTCGTTTTAGTTTCAACAAGCGGCGCCAGCGACTGGCAGGTATGCTAGGATTCACACTGAAATAACAGAACAACCTTCGTTTTTCATAAAATTGTAATTCACAATCCTTGAATTTGAAAACAATCCGAAGATTCATTGAAAATATCACTTACTGCGAAGCGCACGGAGTTTACAGATGTTCAAAAGCTTTTTCTGTTATGGCGTGAGATTGAGGACAAAATCGATCATTACGTTTCGTATCGTGTGTTTTTCCTGTGTGAAGCAACAAAAGATGCCGGCGACTGACGAAATTACAAGTAAACACGAAAATCATATAACGCCTAATCAAACAGTTTTAGCTACCGATTTTCGGTGAATTTTTAACGAACAATTTTCTTTTAAGGTTCAAGACAATTTGAAGATTCAAAATGCGTATTACGTACTAAAGTGCGAAAGTTATACACCACAAAATTGATAAATAGGCCTGAAATGAAATTCTATCTTGTTATTGATTATACGTTGCCTAGCACGTGACTAAAATCTACCCAGGCGGAGATCCAAAATGACGGTGGCAGTCTTGGCTTAGTTATATCACTCAAAACTCGTTCCCGTTTGTCTCATTTGATAAAGAGCGAATCGTTAATGTTTTCATTAAGACAGTATTGCCCTGATTTTCTAATTTTTACAATGATAGACAGTAAATTTCACTTTTCACCCACATTTACTTCCAACCTTTTCTTTTGAACCAGAAACAAAAATGATAGACGTTTAAAACATATGACATCATCCACCCTTGTCAAATGTAATAGCATGATCATTTCAATTTCAATTACTTTGTTTCTTTGCTACATTAGCGAACGCTGAACTACTGCTTGTACTCTAGATACGACATTCAACCACAAAATTCCCTAAACCAGATAACATTAAACATAATCCAAGAAATCATGTGTCAATTCACGAGTTTGCTCATAGAGCACTTTGATTTTCGTATAGTACTCCTCAGAAGTGTCTTAATAGCCTTTTTTTCTTTTTTTAAATTCGTGGGAGGATATACGTCGCAATGTGTCTTTTAATTATCTTTAGAATAGTGATCACAAAAAAAAAACAAGTAATTTCATAACAAGAAGCGGTAGAGACCAGAGACAGACAAAGGAGATCGCCAATAGCCTTTAGAATAGTGATTTAATCTTTAAATTGTCTTTCACTAGATACTCACAGCCAGGTGACAAAACTCATTCTCTCGCTATTGAAATATTTTCTTCGTTTCCATAGAGGAATTGACTTTGCCACAGTTAAAAGAGGCAGTTGAACACGAATTATGAATGACGGTCGATCCGGCTCCAGCTCTTTTTATTTTTGACTGAACTCTCTATATAGGAGTCCACAAATGCAAAGGTTCAAAAACTGAGAAACAGTCCAATTGGAAATTACGTCACGCAACCTCCTTACTTTTGTATCCGCCACCTTTGATGATATTTCAACTGGGTTTCTTTCAGGTTATTTGTATATTAAAGGAGCTGAATGTTTGGAATGACTTTTTTAAGCACTATTAGTATGCAAAGAAAAAAATAGGAAAACAATTTAAGGAAACGGTACAGAAACACTCAAATTTAATTTACACCACGCACAAAACTAGTGTCCCTGGTTGGCACAGTGTCGTTTCTCAAAAAGCGCTTCATCTTCATCCCTTGGGTCTCCATCATGCTGTTTAATATGGACAAGTTTTGCTCATAGCATAATTCTTCAAAATTTGCCCAACAAAGCGACGTTTACGGCCAAGTTGGATCGTTAAGATCGTGTCTTTGTCTGCAGACAAATTTCACCTATTTTCCTCTCACAACCTTCGGGAACTGAAACATTCTATGCCCGGTGCCGGAACGATCGATTCTGACAGTTTTGCTGGTCTGAGCCGGGGCACCAGCAACACAATATCGCCCTCGTTGCCGAATTTGACTGAATTCAATTTTATGTTACCAAAGTGACGTCAGCGGTTTTTTTTTGTCAAATGGTACTTTGGCCGCGCAATTCGAATACCATTTTTGAGGGGAAAATAAGATGATGTCTCACATTATGTACAACAATCCTGAATGACCTTTACACTTCACTGGTGCTTCTCTTGACAAACATCTGATCCAACTACTATACCTACTTCATCTCCTACATTTTGAACATTTCAAAAATTGTTTTAAGAACAAATGTGTAATGTTATTAAGTAAGCAGTGATCCTAACGAAGCACTTAAGTACCTTAGTCATTGTCAAAGAGAGGCTGTTGAGGGCTTCTCACAGTTATGCATCGAGTCCCTAACATTAAAATCAAGCAAAGCTGTACATATTTATCACCTAGGAGAAATTATTAACCTCTCACTGTCACTAAGTAAATACCATTTCTCCTCACTCTACGGATTTTTTAAAGCGAAATCAAGAAACCTAAACTTAAAGCTTGGTTTTACAAATGATCAAACTAACGAAGCCGAAGCTAATTTTCAAAGAAGAGAAAAGAAAAGTAAAAGTTAAGAGAAAACGGTTGATTGACCGAGTCAAGAAAATGTCGCCCTACGACGAGAACACATGTCATTATTAAATTAATAACGAACGGAGGTATTTAAACATTTCCGAATCTAAACACAAGCATTTGAACTTACGATTAGTCACTTGCTTGAAAATAATTTCCATAAATCAACTAATGGTGAGCTCTGAATGTGTTTTCAAAGACGAATGTTAAAAAAAGGCCAATTTTATCGACCTTTCACTTTTAATTAAGATGTAAGTGTATTATCTATTGAACATTAAATGAAAAGATGAAAGTGCAGGTAAAGAGTGTTTGCTCAGAGACCGCCTAATTCCTTCAATTATTGAAATATGGACGCTGTGTATCTGAGGTCTAAGCTTGCTTATGACGTCACTCTTGTGCATGTCTGCATTCCTCTATGATAAAGGGTCAGTGTAACCATCTGAAATATTAAACGTTTAGTTCAAGTTTTCCTCTTTTGTGAAAGGAAATAAATTCGTAAAAAGTTACTCGTCACATTTAGCTCCAAACCAATGCTGCGTTGTAGAAGCAGGAGAAAACGAGCAGCGGTGATCCGGATTAAAGAATTTTTTTTTCAAATCTTCCGAAATTTTTTTCACCGGAGACTCCACCTGGTTTTCCATCAAATTCACATTTCATCTTTATGCTAGCGTAACTCCTTATGTGCCAGGACACATTTTCCTCTTGTTTTGTGAGGGCGGTGCAATTAGAACAATTGATTCCTCGGATATTGACATATTCGTACATCTTGCAAGTGTCCAAGGTACCAAAAATGTCATGACCTGCTAGCTTAGCGCGTGCGTAGTCCGTATACTGCAGGCCATCCGTAGAAAAGTTACAAGTTGCTCTCAGATGTGTGGAGTGATTAGCAAGATACTGCATCTGTGATAAGGATAGTCGGAACTCGTTCCAATTAACTTCCCCCTCTTCAATATCAATCTCAAGGTTTTTGCCAAACCCTGCATAATTGAAGGTATTTCTCTTGGAAAAGGAAAACGATTGTATTAACGTCCATACAAAGCCAGGTTCAGACTGCAAGTCACAGTAAACAGAAAACCGTTCATTAACTGAATTTGAGATGTCGTATTTTCCTGATGCCGAGGCACCGTTCTTAGCTATGTCTTTGCAGCTTCTCAGGTATTTCATCTTCTCACACCGCTGACCAGAGTAGGTGTTAGGACAGGTACAGTTAAACCTGGTGCTGTGAGTGTCACAAATCTCCTGACATACCCCTCCATTGAGACAAGGATTGGTGCGGCAGCATCTGTTGTTGCAATGATGCTTCTCTGGTGCATATTTGTCTCCACCCTACAGTGACATTTAAAGGATGTTTTAGCTCACCATGCTCATCGAATTGGGTTGGCATGTGCGTTGTAGCAACCATCAACAACTCTCACCGGAAACGGATCGAATCGATAACAAACAGTGCGAGCAAAGTACGTGTGCCTACAACACATAGCGGGGTGCCAGAATGGAGATGAAATGTCCATCAAAATTAGATTTGAAATGCAGTAATACAGCAATGGTTAATTCAATGGTGTCTTTATGCAATTTGTTGTCACTTCTGTTCTGCCGTTCCCTTCGCATTACAACACGGCCGTTAAGAAAAAAGTTTGCGAGAAAGACAATGAACCCAATCCTCTCTTAGCCAAATCAGTTTGTTTTGGTTTTGTCTAGACCAATCATATCGCAGACAAAACGATATGCAGAAAATTGTCTTTAGCCAAGACTGACATATAACAGACCTTTTTTTTAAGGAGTATCGCAAAACTTGATCATGTGGAAATATTTATTTTATTTACGAACTTGAACATCTTGGCATATTTACTTTGTTTACGAAAGTTCATAAATAAATGAGTAAAACATTAGATAAATACTCTTATCTCACCTTCACCGTGTAGCTTCTCACCAAATCATAATAATTTCCCCCTTGCCTCCATTTCATCGCCGCTGGCTCCATGTCCTTGTTAGCTTCGTTGAGCTCACAATTGTTTTCTTTGGACAGAGGGAAATAATTCATGGATACACAAAGGCAGTCATCTTTGCACTTCAAGTGACACTGGATGGCGTTTGGGACTGTCAATCTTTCAAACACGTGACCCTCAAGAATTTGGTCATGGATGACATCGTCATCGATAGCAAACTTGAAGTTTTGACATGTTACTTTTTTCTGTGCCTCAGTGGAGAGGGTCAAATTGAATACAAACAGCACGACTTGGAGATATTGTACGATGCCCATAGCGATAGCACTACTAATGTGAAGAAAAAAAGATGCATGATTATTTAATCAGGGGTAATCTGGAACGAAATACATAGATATTTGGGCCTCTTGCTTAAAAGCGACCTACATTGATGCATTTTTAAAAATTAACTACGAAATTGTTTTTCTTAAAGCATGAAGCATAACATTTATCTTAACTGCAACGGAAAGAAAATAATCGTTAGCAGTAAAATTTCCAAAATTTTAGTCGCTAGCCGTAAGAGCCATTACCATATTGAGACCTTCTTCTGATTCAATAAACGTTTGGAAAGACTGAAAAGAGTGTATTCGTCTCACTGTGAAGTCGATCTTCACTACAGAATCACCTATTTGCGGAATTATGAAAAGAAGACTAGGCAAACATTCAAGCCTAAACGAAATTGCTCCTCGACGATTTGTGTTAGGAATGCTCTACAAAAGGAGCCGTAAACGTTCCCTGCAGTTTAGCCTAAGCTGAACACAGTTTATAGAGAATTGATTGTCAGCTCAAATGCTAAGCTGATTTCTCTTCATTGTCTAAGTTGCAATGGAGGGAGATATATTGGCAAATGGAACTGATATAAATAAATACACGAACCAGTAATTGCTGATTAAAAGTATGTCTCCTACAGTCACTTGAATACAAAGTTAAATCCGCCCGCATGACGAGCTTTGCGTCGGAAAAATTTTTTATGCAAATTAGCTGGCTGCACATTGAATGTGCAGCCAGCTAATTTGCATAAGTAAATCAAGCCAAAGTTTAACGCCTCTTGGTGGCATGAGGTGTTCGATGAACATTCCAGGACATCCGATAATCGCTATAAAAAAGTTAATAAAGCTCCCCTCCAATGAAATGGAAAAAACCGCAACTTCCGATGATTACATTTCTAATCATTTTTAACTCGTGAATTGCGCACATGCGCAAGAGCGAGTTATAGATACGATGTGGGGAATGGCATTCGCTCGCTCGCTCGATTGGTCGATTCCTGTAAACTTTTTTTAGATTTTAGGCTTTTGAGTGCATTTGATAATTTTTGGCGAGCAATAAACAGACGAAATGGCGATAATCTTAAAAGAGTTTTTTTTTTTTGGTTTTAGTTTCAACAAGCGGCGCCAGCGATTGGCAGGCATGCAAGGATTCACACTGAAATAACAGAACAACCTTCGCTTTTCATAAAATTGTAATTTACAATCCTTGAACTTGAAAACAATCCGAAGATTCATTGAAAATATCACTAACTGCGAAGCGCTCGGAGTTTACAGATGTTCAAAAGCTTTTTCTGTTATAGCGTGAGATTGAGGACAAAATTGATCATTACGTTTCGTCGCGTGTGTTTTTCCTGTGTGAAGCAACAAAAGATGCCGGCGACTGACGAAATAACAAGTTAACACGAAAATCAAATAACACCTAAACAAACAATTTTAGCTACCGATTTTCAGTGAATTTTTAAAGAACAATTTTCTTTTAAGTTTCAAGACAATTTGAAGATTCAACATACATACAACGTACTAAAATGCGAAAGTTACACACCACAAAATTGGTAAATAGGCCTGAAATGAAATTCTATCTTGTTATTGATTATACGTTGCCTAGCACGTGACTTAAATCTACCCAGGCGGAGATCCAAAATGACAGTGGCAGGCTTGGCTTAGTTATATCACTCAAAACTCGTTCCCGTTTGTCTCATTTGATAAAGAGGGAATCGTTAATGTTTTCATAAAGACAGTATTGCCTTGATTTTCTAATATTTACAACGAAAGACAGTAAATCTCACTTTTCACACACATTTACTTCCAACCTTTTCTTTTGAACCAGATACAAAAATGATAGACGTTTAAAACACATGACATCATCCACCTTGTCAAATGTAATAGCATGATCATTTCAATTTTAATGCCTTCTTATCCCAAAGTTACTTTGTTTCTTTGCTACATTAGCGAACACTGAACTACTGCTCGTACTCTAGATATGACAATCAACCACAAAATTCCCTGAAAAACCAGATAACATTAAACATAATCTAAAAAATCATGTGTCAATTCACGAGGTTACTCACAGAGCACTTTGATCAAGATACAACTCTACTTTGTTAGCTCACCTTCCAGAAATAAGAGTCCAGAGAAATGCCTCATACAAACTTAACAGGTCCAATTCGAATAAACCTAAGGGGCGGTACGCTAAGTTTATTTTCTCTGAAGAGACAATAAATGCCTTAAAGAAGACAACAGTAAATCGTTAACACAAGGTCCACAAATAGCCCTGATCAAATGTTAGAAATAAACATATAACAGGAACACTTTAAAACACGTAAAAAAGAAGAAACTTAAAAATAGCCTAAAAAAGCGGCATCGGTAAAGCTGATTTCACCTCCATGATCGAAGACCTGGGCCAATCTAAGGCTAACTCCGACAAACCCCTCTTTACACAGGTCATGGTTTTGAACTTTTAAAGTCCAGAAACTGTGTTGATTAGATAATCCAGAGAATACACATCGCTTTCCATTGATGGTCTCCCCGTTCAGTCTACAAGCTTCGACGCAATGCAACTATTCTTATAATGACCTTTTTTGTACGAAGGTTTTGGAACGGCATTTTTAGCTTTACCGAAGACATCACTATTGCCAAAATCGACTATAACAGGGGAGAAGCTGGTCTGAAACACCGTTATCGCATTTTAGGTCATTGTGAACAAATTCACTCGTATGAATATCGTCTTACGTGTCTGTCGTGGAAGGAGGGTAAAGACCCAAGAGGGTATAGAAGAGATTAAAAATTACCCTCAGGTATACAATATCCAGAGGGTATAGGAGAGATTAAAAGTAACCCTCAGGTATACACTACCCAGGAAGGTATAAGAGAGATTGAAAATAACCCTCGGGTATACACTACCCCGGAGGGTATAGAAAAGACTAAAAATAACCCTCAGGTATACATTATCCAAGAGTGTATGGGAGAGATTAAAAGTAACCCTCAGGTATACACTACCCAAGAGGGCACGAAAAATTGAATTCACATTAATTTATATCAGGAGACCGCTCTTTGTCTGGACTCTTTCTTTTGACTGAAATTTGAGGTATCCATTGTTAACTTATACAATTATTATCCTTTACTAGTTCCCGAATGTCGTTGTCAAGCTCGGCTATTCTTGACAGACAAGAATCTTTGCAATTTCCCATGATTTTTCGACTGAAGGCATTTCCCGCCTAAAGTATACGGTCGAGAGCGATTTGATTTACCGCGTCAACAACAGGATTATATTTTGAGACCTCGCGAATCCATCTGCTGGAATTCTCCCTGTCTAATTAGTCCGGCACAGAGACCAATTGAAGATATACGAATATGCTGTTTGGTTACCTGGGGTTGAACGAACAGCCTTTGTTCGCGCGCTTGAGACCTGCTGGCGGGACAGAACGTATTGTACTCTACACTGGTGACAGAAATATAGCGCCTCTTTAAGATTCATGCTGCGATTTTTTTTCGGGGCCAAAGCTCATCAAATCTCAGTGAAACAGCCGCTGCAATGAACTTTATCAAAAACTGACGTTCATGTGTGAAATCGCCCAAGTTAGAGGAGTGTTTCTTGAAACGTAAAACTTTAAAAAGTTTCTTGTGTGTCCTTTACAAAAAAAAAAAAGCGTTTTGAAAATAAACAATGATAAAACTCACAACTAACTTCTATTTCTTCTTTACCACTTGAGTACGATGTATCAAAACTCTCGTTAGAGCTTGCTGAAGGTAGGTATACATCGCTATCGGACATTATTTCAAGAGTATTTCAGCGCTGACCGTTACAAGAGAAGTGAGAGATTTGTAATTTTCACAGTTTTCTACTTCATCACTCAATAATTCGTTACCAGTCCATGGATCACTTTGGAAACAAAGTAAGAGCACTTTAAGGCCCGAAAAAACCTAGTGTTAAGTTTTTTTGACATTTTTCTTTTCACGGAATTGGTTTGTACATATGATAAGCTAAATGTTTCTGCGAAGCAAAATTCGCGTAATAGGCACTTTGATAATTTATTTTTAATTAAGTAGGGAATTGCCATGGAAAGTGTCTGACGTTCATGTATTAAATAAAATCGCCTAAGTTTAAGGAGTGTTTCTTGAAACGTAAAACTTTCAAGACTTTCGTGTGTGGCTGTTAATTAAAAGAAAGCGTTTGAAATTAAAGAGAGATGTCAGAAGGTTTAGATTTACAAAACTGCAAAAAGAGAAAGACAAGTAGCAAAACTGCCAAAATTTTAACCGTTAGCCGCAAGAGCCACTACCATGTTGAGACCTTCTTCTGAGTCAGTAAACGTTTTAGAAGACAGAAAGGAGTGTATTCGTCTCGCTGAACAGCATCACCAATTTTCCAATTTGCCGTAATCCGAAAATATGTTAGACAATTCAGTCTTGACTTCATTTTAAGATTGGCAAATGGAAGTGATATGAAAAATAAACGAACCAGTTTCAATTCCTCTACTGCAGTAATTGCCGATTAAAAGTATGTCGGTTACAATTAGTTGAACGCAAAGCTAAGGTCGAAGTATATCAAATCTCAGTGAAACAACCGCTGCGATGAACGTTATCAAAAAGTGTTTCATGATAGATGTTTCTGTCTGACGTTCATGTATTAAATAAAATCGCCTAAGTTTAAGGAGTGTCTCTTGAAACGTAAAACTTTCAAGACTTTCGTGTGTGACTGTTTATTAAAAGAAAGCGTTTGAAATTAAAGAGAGATGTTAGAAGGTTTAGATTTACAAAACCGCAAAAAGAGAAACTCTACCTACCATCAATTGTTAAACGATCCTTTTTCAACGATGCACTTGATGAGTATCTATCCTCGACAGAATATTCTCTAAGAATTATTTGCAATGTATTTTTGCCACATTGATATTTAAAGCGGATCGCAATTTATTGTTTACCACAATATTTGAAACATTGATGAAGGTATTAAAGTAAGCTTGCTTTCCATCAGCGAATGAAAATATCTCAAGTTTTGCCACACCTGCTAATGGCTCAAACTTATGGCGGGTTTCTTTTCTAGTTTTAAGAAAAATTATCAAGTACACACCAGTCGGCTACAGATCAAACAAATCTAACAAACTCTTATAATATCCGTAGACTAAAAAACACAAATAAACATTTGTATTCACTGGAACGTTCTATCTGTAGGGGAAGTTAATAATTATTTACCAAAGTAGAGGTGGATATCGATGGAGATTATCTCTATCATTTTCACCGACACTCGCTTCGGGTAAACAAATATTTTAGTATATGCCTGACAGAAAAAACAAAAGTTATTTATTTCAGTCAATAAACTGAAGAGGAGTCTGAAATTAAATTCTCGACGTGAGATTTGTCTCTACGGCTGAGTGGAGCTGAGTGTTACTCGCTAATCACTTCCTAGCTAACCAATCAACGTGACGAAAAGCCCTATTTACCGGTGTAGAAAAAACTAAGATGAATAACTTACGTTCGTAATTACAGCCTTATAGGATGTTTTAAAAGAGAATCGCAACGTTTTTCAAAATATTATGAGCTCTATTCGTGTTCCATTGGGGAACATTAGCAGTCCTTTGTTTCGGTGACTATTGATGTTAAATGTTTCGAAAATTGTAATTTTTGAACTAAATTTTGAATTGGTCGATTTCAGCTCCGTTTTTCGAAAAAAAATATATTTTGAGCCTAATTCGGAAAAATGAAGAGCGTATTCTTTTTTTTACAAGTAACGAAGAAGAGCTACGTACATAAACGTGCTGGAAATTAAAAGTCTAGATTTTACTATAGCCTGTTTTATTTGGTTTTAATGATAAAATAGATACTGCTTTTTATAGAGTAGGTCACTTCAGGATACTATTCGAATAACTGAATGTGTTATTAATAAACTTTGGTCCAGACTAAACTGTCCTGTTGTGCCTATATTATTGAAATGCCAGCTGCCGTGTTACCGCAGAAATCAAAACAAACTGCGCCTCGTAACTTAAAAGACATTGAGATAAATTTTCAAATAACAAGATTCATGCACCAATTGCCTAAAGACATACATGTGAACATGAGTTTTTAAGAGACTCACCGAGGACAAACAAGGCTAAAAGCCTTTTCGAAGAAATGCTTGCTAATAATAGTTCAAATTTTGCTGTTGGACGGCCTCATTCGTTTTCTCTGGTTTTTAGCGTCTACTTTTTGCCTTCTGAGGTATAATTCAATAAATAATTTTTAATCGATTTGTCTTGGGAATTATACCTCCGTCTGAGAGACTGTTCTATTCATTGTATTGTAAGTGAATTTGGCATTTCTCACCTTCTGGACAATGTGCCTCCTTCTCCATCCCATAATGCTCTCTTGTTATTTATCAAAACTTTTCCTCTCAATTTTTAAATTTTTACGGATAAATGGAAATTTCGTGAATTTGCGAAAACCTAGAACATCGTCCGAACTTCATAAGTTTTCATTCATAAGTTCAGTTTTCATTTCAGTTTTTGAAACATGTATGGGAAGCACATGCCTCGAAATTAAAAATTTACATATTTATCCTCAGCATCCGTTAATATTAAAAACACGCAAGAAGACTATTTCTTGAAATCAACTGGAACGTTGTTTCTTCAGAGGAAGTTAATAGTAACCAAATCAACTTTACTGTCTGGTCTGAGAAAATTAAACATTTATGCTCATAAGTGGAGAAACTTGAGAAGTTCCTGTTTTTCTATTTGTAAAAAGGAGCGACGACGTAAATGCGTTTGTAAGAAAAGGTCAGGGATTTCACTACATCCGATAGTGGCCAGGTTTTCAAGTTAGAAAGTTTTTGAGAGAGTAGGTCACTTTTAAATATTTATCAAACATTTGAACGCGCAATTGACATATATTTCGTATGCGAAGTAAATTGAATAAAAGTAACAAAACACCGAAGGGTTATTGTGACATATCATAGAGTTTTTAAGTTATGGTGGCATGTAGACTGCCTCAGTAAAGATAAAGCCACACTGGTATGCTAAGCTGATTTCTCTTCATTGCTCAGGTTGCAATGGAGGGAGATATATTGGCAAATAGAACTGATATAAAAAATACACGAACCAGTAATTGCTGATTTCGGTTGCTTTTAGTTGAATGCAAAGCTAAATGTCGAAGTATATCAAATCTCAGTGAAACGGCCACTGCGATGAACTTTATCAAATACTGACAGGCGAATGGCAACCACACAGAACTTGATCAAAAACTTCATGTATCAAATCGCCCATCGTTGAGGAGTGTTTCTTGAAATGTTAAGGTTTCAAAAGCGTTTTCAAAATATGAGAGAACTCAAAACGTTTTGTGTTACAAAACCGAAAAAAGGGAAACTCTACCCACCATCAATTGTTAAAAGATCCTCCTTCAGCGATGCACTTATGAGTCTCTGTACTCTACAAATTCAACTCTAAGGACGAATTGGACTGTATTATTCACACTTTAATATTTAAAGAGGGTCGTATTTTATTATTTACCATAGGATCATAGGATATAAAATATTAATGAAAGCTCTTAAAGTAAGCTTTCTTTCCATCGATGAATGAAAATATCTCAAGTTTCGCCACATCTATAAATTTCACAACCGTATGGCTGGTTTCTTTTCCAGCTTTAAGAATAGGAATAGAGTACAAACCAGTCGGATAACAAACTTTGATCTGATTTTCTATTCGTAGACTGGAAAAACACATAAGTTCTGTCTGTAGAGTCAGTTAGTAATTATTCACTGAAGTTGAGGTGAATAGTGGTGGACATTATCTCTATTACTTTTACCGACAAATTTATTTACTGCAATCAGTAAAAACTTGAAGAACTAAAATGAATTATTTATGTTCATAAGTGCAGCTTTATAGAATGTTTTAAATAAGAATCGCGATGTTTTTCAAAGTAGTAAGACCCCCCGTGAAGTTCGACTGTCAAACATAAGAGCCCTTCTATGGCGGTGACTATTTAACAAATAGAGAAGCCTGGACTGTGCTCTGTTCTGTTATGAAGCACGCAGGAAGCGGCTAGAGCACGAAAGAAGTGTTTCTCCTCACTTCTTAAGTGCTCTAGCTGCTTCCTTAGTGCTTTACAACAGAACAGTATGTGCACAGTCAAGGCTTCACTGTTTGTTTTATAATGAAAGAATCGGTTAAGTTCCCCAAGCATTAATTTCAATTTTTAAAACAAACTTTATTTCCAAAGCGGACATTAGTGTCGTCAGCATGCTCTATACTCTCATAAAGCACGCAGCAATAAGCCAATCAGAATCCCTGTTAGAATGGTTCAAATAATCTGATTGGCTGTACAAGACTAAAGCTGTCAAAAATGTCAAACCATCAAAGTTCACAAACTTAAATAGCTCGGCAGGTCGAGTTTAACACTTTTGCCTGAAGATTTTTAGTCTCTTCTACAGAATCTGAAAGTGAAATGTTCAGTCAACTTCTGCCGAATTGTGGCTCATAAAAACAAGCAAGTTGTAAACAAAGTGTATAAGGCAAAAGTTTTAGGAATGAACGATAGCCGAATTCACCGGAACATGAACATCGCTCGTGATGACAACACCGTAAAACTAGGCTGCGATGACTGATGTGGCCCTCCACTCGACGCATCAGAAAAGATATCAGAGCAAGCTCTTATTTTTTCACTCGAAGGGCGGCCGATGTAGTTTCTGAGGTTTGCTTCATTGCGATGACCGGAGATCGCCATGATGATCGCAGTCGCTCTGACATCGTCATGAGTCGTATGAATTTTAACAATTAGGCCAGTTTGGTCATATTTTTCACCATTCCTGTTTTGTTCTGTTTTGTTTTTGAAGACAAAACTTTATATACTATACGAGTGTGAGCTGTGTTTGATTTTTGTTACCACACATAAGCTTGCAATCTAACTGAGCGTGAAACCCTTTCGAACTCGGTCTGTCCATTTTGTTTTCTCTTTGAGGATTTTCGACTCTGCTCACGTTTCAGTAAAGTAAATCATGGCGCCTGGCATGTTTACAAACCTCGGTCTGGTTCCTCCGTTGCTACTTGCCGTCTCGCTTGTTCCGAAATTTCACTTTCAATTATCGAAAAAAAGCTAAAGAGAAGTCCCGGAAAGGTCGGACATAGTACAATTTGGCAGATGGCGTGACAGCTTCAGCTCAGCTCCATGCTCTATACTCTCCTAGAGCACGCTCTTTTAACCAATTTCAGCAGGCGTTATATCCGAACTTTATCATAATAATGTGTTATTTTCCAAAACTTTTTAATTTACAGGACAAAATTCTCAAGATTACTTTAGACTGTTTTATTTGGTTTTCATGATAGGAATTTCACTTTTGAAGGAGTAGATCCCCTCAGGAAATTTGTCTGCCTAGTAAATTGAATAAAATAGATTAAAAAATTTAAGTTTACTACAACTTTGGCACAGTGTAGCTCCTCACCTGATCATGGCAATTTCTTTTCTTCTCTAAATCTCATCGCTAATGGCTTCATATCTTGATTGGCATTATTGAGCTCTCAGTTGCTTTATTTGGACTGAGGGAAATATGATTATATATACAAGCAGTCATTCATGCACATCACATGTAACAAACGAATTGTAGCAAAATAAGGCGCATAGTTCCCTAATTATCTGTAATTGTCATAATTATCTACACAATTATTTCTTGGCCATGAATCAGAGTTGAACCATAAAGGGAAGGCTGTTGAAGTCATTAAGGTGCCAGTTCGAGTTAACCCGAAGTGAATACACTTACATGATTGCTGTATCAGTCAACTGCTGCTTGGAAAAACCTGAAATGAAAAAATGGAAAAATATCACAAAATCTTTCTCAGACTCTAACCCTTCTCTAGAAAGATGTGCAAATAAGGAACATAGATGATAATATTGGACACTTGTTATCATTGATACTCCTTCACATTGTGTATATTTTGAACAGGAGCCGGATGATACGAATTAATCAAAACCGCATGCCATCCATTCACAGTTTAAAAGCGTCAACTAGAGAAGGAGAGATTAAGGTCGGCATTCACCATTGAGTAGTCTACTAGTGATCAAAACTGGAAATAATAGTAATAACACTGAAATAAAATATCACCCGAAGCAATTTTACTGTTTCTCCAGACATCGTTGTTGATGTTAAGTTGTTTTACTATTTTTCTGTAGTCATTTAACACAAACGAAGACACACAGCCAGGTCTTAAAATGATCGTCCGTGAAGTTGTTTTTGCCAACAGATAATAACTAATACTTGCCCATTTGAAAAAACGTCATGAAAAAGAATCTATATGTGGCAGAAATTCAACAAAAACACGGATATTATCAATCAAACACTTTAATTTTTTGTGAAAGTTAATGTAATGGAATCATTTTGCATTGAAAATCTTCAATGTTCACAAATGTTACGCGGTTAAATTTTTCGTTTTCGTTGCTTCTTTCTAACTTGTGACGTAAATATGCTTGATTTAGAAGCCAGAAATAATCGTAACTCACCGAGGACAGACAGAGCTAAAACCTTTTCGAGGAGATGCTTGCGAATAATTTTTTTCCAATTTTGTTGTTGGACGGCCTCATTCTTGTTCTCTTGTATTTAGCGGCTACTTTCTGATTTCTGGGGTATAATTCAGTTTTGAATGCGTGCATTGTATATTTTGTTTACATCAGGTAAATGGACAAAAAATGATAGCGACAGGAACGCTAAAGCAGATCTTTGGGAAAATTTGAAAACATGAACGACCAAGACGAACAAAAAAGAAGGAAGTAGACAAATCAATTATTTAGTTCTAAACTGATATGATTGTTGCTTCAGTTAACTGCTGCTTGGAAAAACCTGAGATGAGCCAACGCCCAGAACGTAAGCCTGCATGTGAAAATTTTTCTTAATCAGCGCCACGTTGTAATTGATAAGTGATAGAAAGTTTTACTTACGTTACTCACTCAACTTATCGATATTTTCAAGCGAGAACGAATAATTGAACCAGTTGTTTTTTGACCAACTTGTTTTAATCAACGCAGTTTGCCACTGATATTTCATTCACAGTTTCAATCGCTCAACGATGTGTAAAGTTTCGCTCGTAAATTTAAAAAATTGCATGAAAAAATTGTAAAATATCAAAGTTGTTCTCAAACTCTAACCTTTTTCTAGAAATATGTGCACCTAAGGAACATAGTAGTCATTCACCTCAAACGAAGACAGGCAGCTAGGCGTTAAGATGATCGTCCGTGAAGTCCTATTCAAGTAAACTTAGTGCAACTATACAATTTAGTCTTCGTCTTAAGCTATGCAACAGTTGGTGTTTACCCTTGATTGTTCTAACACCTGAAGATAATATATTTCAATTTTTTTATGCTTTTTTATTTAATTTAGGATCATGTTATATCAGTTGCATGTGTATGTTACCGATATAAGTTTATATAAAAGTTCGTAAGGCGTATTTGAACATATTCATATGATAGCTGACGCATACAAGCCATGAATCATTACTTAACTACTACTACAGCGCAATTTTCTTCCTGTTTTCAAAAGGGAACCAGGATTGCATTAGCTTTGCATTTTTGGTATAGAAAACTCGGGCTTATCTCCTACCTAAGCAATGCATAGCTAAAACAATCACAGATTACAACGGTTTGCTTGTTAGTCTTTGAATTCTTAATGGTTCTTGTGATATCGTATTTTGTTTTGACTGGCTATCTTTATTGTTTCGGTTTGACAACACTCATTGAAAAATCGTTCTATCAACGTCATACTACCAAACATCTTATGGGAAGCGGCTGTAACGAGGTTCAAAAGCAATTTATTCGATTTCAAAAAAAAAAATTCCGAGAAATTAAAGGCATATGTTGAAAAAAACAAAACAAAACAAAATAAAACAAAAAGCAACCACAACCAATAAAAGACAGAACCCTTAAAGAAAAACAAAAATCTTGTCTAATACTCACAACTCATTCTAGTTTTAGTAGATTATTGGAACTTAGAATAACCTATTCATGTTAAACTCCAAACCAGTATTGCGTTGTAGAAGGATCCGAAGAGGAACAGCGGTGATTTGTATTTATCGCTCCGGAACGATACTGTCCAAAATTATTTTCGTTGTCAATTGCTCCTAGTGACCCATCAAAATCGCATTCGTTTTCCTTGCTTTTGAAACTGTTCACGAACCAAGCACCATTAAGATCCATTCTTGTGTAGGCGGTGCAATCAGAACAGTTAATTCCACGGATGTTAATGTACTCAAACAGTTTGCAATCTCCACCCCAGTCACCGAATATGTCATGACCTGCCAGAACTGCGCGTGCGTAGTCCGTATACTGCAGGCCATCTGCAGGTAAGTTGCATGTTACTCTCAGATATGTGGAGTGATTTGAGCGAGACTGCATATGTGATAAGGAAAGGCGGTAAGAGTTCCAGTCCGGTTCATTGTTATTGTCATTCACAGGGAAATCCGTGCCAAACCCCTTATCCTTGTATGTGGCCTTATTGGCAATGGAGAACGACTGTATGAGTGCCCATACAAAGCCTGATTCTGAGTGCAAGTCACAGTAAACAGAGAACGGTTTATCGGCTGAATCAAAAATATCGTATTTTCCTGATTGTGAGGCTCCGTTGTTAGCGATGTCTTTGCAGTTTCTTGGATGTGTAGTCTGACCACAACGCTTACCAGTGTATTTGTAAGAACAGGTGCAATTAAACCTGGGGCTGTGATTGTCACAAATCTCCTGACATACTCCCCCGTTGAGGCGGGGATTCTGGCTGCAGCATCTATTAACGCAGCGATGTATCCCTGGAATGTAGCTTCCTCCACCCTAATTGAAAATGAACCTTTTTTCCTTAAACTATTCCTTGATTAAAGTAAAGTCCGGCGATGCAGGTGTTAAGAAATAAATTTAGGGGGGGGGGGGGGTTTGAGGGACGTACAAAAAAGAATTAGTCTTATCGTGCGTATATCAAGTTAGGGATGCACGCGGGAACTAAGTTTTAAGAGCACGAGAGAAGCGTAAGAGTTGCCTGAGTGCTCTTCACACTTCCCAAGTGCATCAAAAACTCGATACACGCACAGCTAAAGCGTGAACAAATTTCATTATAACATAGCATGCAGACACAAGTTGTGCTCGAAAAAAAAAGGGTTTATTACTACTTTTTCCGATTTACCAGGTAATCGCGTTCTACCCGAAAACTATGAATAAATGACAGGGTAAAAACGACCAAGAAATATTTCGAGACCAAATCTTTATTCAAAGAATTGTAAATTTTCTGCTCCAAAGCAAAAACGAACGAATTTCTTGCATGCACGAGGGCGTGTAGTAGATTCAACATGCTTGAATCGTTGTTTACTAGAATTCAAGGCCAGAAAATTGCGTATGTTTGTGTTGGAGATTTTGAGAATTCAGAAATTATACGGTTTTAAAATAAAAATCTGCTAATGAACAATAATTTTAGTATATATCAACACTTAAAACTGGTATCAACCGTTCAAAAAACGAAGCAATAGCCTATAAATTTCTCGCATTTACGAGACACCTGTGATTGATTTACGCTGCTTGAAATGCTGCTGTTTACTTGAACTTACTACCCGAAAATTGCTTAGCTTTGAACCACAAATTCTGAAAATCGTTCGATTTCGAGAACAAAATCTTCGATTGAACAAAACTTTGGTACATATCAACGCTTTAAAATAATATGTTCCGCTCTAATGAAGAGTTCTCGGCGTGGCAAAGCCTCAGTTGAAGTCAGAAGACTTAGTTCTGTTTTCAGCCATAATTCTCATCGCGTTTGTGAATAAAGTGTTGTCAACTCCGAAACCAATTACGTCGCTCGAAGAGCTACACGCTCATTGTGTTTCTCGAAACGAGTTTTATTCAGCATTTTTTGTTTTCATTTTGAGATACAAAGGTCTATCTCAGTTGGAATAAAACGGAAAAACAATCTTCAGTGATAGTATTGAATTCTCGCGGCTAAACAAGACGGGACTTTTAGCCGAAGTGAAATTGCACACTTCATGTTATGGATGCACGGACGTGCACTAAATATACATTAAGTACTTTGTTATATATTTAGACTTTCCCTTAAACAATCATATGGCAAAAACATGCTGTTGTATTCGGCGCGTGGGCAACAACTGCGCAATTGTATCCCGGTCGGAATACATTTGAATTTGATCAGGGGCACGTGACCAAGAATAAACCTATCACAGTCTCGTTTTGTTGAGGAAAAGTCTAGGTATATAACATGGATTCTTATCACAGTAGCTTCCTTAAGATATAGGTAGGCCTTGCACGTGCGCTATGTTGTGATAAATATGTAAGTAAAAAAAATAATAAAAAAGGCAATTCTATCAACAACTAACGATTCTATCTCTCACCTTCACCGTGTAGCTTCTCACTAAATCATAATAATTTCCTCCTTGACTCCATTTCATCGCCGCTGGCTCCATGTCTTTGTTAGCGTTGTTGAGCTCACAGTTATTTTCTTTGGACAGAGGGAAATAATTCATGGATACACACAGGCAGTCATCTTTGCACTTCATGTGACACTGAGTGGCGCTGTGGACTGTCAATCTTTGAAATACGTGACCCTCAAGAATGTGATTATAGACGACATCCTCATCGATAACAAACTTGAAGTTTTGACAATTTATTGTTGGCTGCGCCCCTTTGGTGTGAGTGAGCTGAGATACCAGCAACATCGCATGTAGATGGCGAAGAACACTCATGGTGGACCTACTAAACGTACAAATGAGATGGATATCTTCATTCCATAATTATACCGAGGCATTTAAAATTTAGTTAGTAGCAGGCGGAGTCTACTAAGAAAAAAAGGCAAAAAATCGTGAGTAGGTACGTGATCGTACTATGGTGTAAACGCGACTCGACCTCAGGTTACGATCAAGATCTTAACAAGCGCCTTAAAAGTTGTCTCTTCTTTTGACGCGAACGTGATTACGTAATGCTTATTGAGAATGGGGCCATCTTTCTCCAGGATCGAATATCTCGGTGACAGATTAAATAACTTATATTGAAAATTAGCCGAGGTTGAAAGGAGAATCTGAGCTACAGTGTGCCTGGCGCACTAGATATATTTTGCTGTGTCGATAGTGGAAAAAAGTAACTTTAAACTTATCGAATAGGTCATGCCGCATCAGTTTAGTTTTATTCGATCAACGGAGTAGAAACAAATTACATGTTGTCTCCCTTCAGTAGTTCAGTAACAAACTTTTGGTTTTAACTGAGTACCATCTCTCTTCACTTACCTCAAAATTTCGATTCGTTTTATGGCTTCAGTAAAATCCTTCGAGAAAGGTTTGCGGGCGAACAGATGTTGTTGAAACTTTATGTATGTCCGGTAATATCGATGCACCTTTATACTTGAAAAATAATAGAAAAACACAATAATGAATCAATTAAGATCATTGGCTCTGTTGTTGAAACTATATGTATGTCCGGTAATATCGATAGAAAAACACGATAATGAATCAATTAAGATCATTGGCTCTGTTTACGACGTTACCTAGAAGACACCCGAAATAAACAATGGATAAGATATATATGTTATTTGCCGGCTGGGGGGTCCGTATGGTGAAAAACTGTGACCGAGGTCTTGAAAATACTGCCCGAGGCCGTAGGCCGAGGGCAGCATTTCAAGACCGAGGTCACAGTTTTTCACCATACGGACCGACCCTTAGCCGGTAAATAACATATTTATTGTTTTTTTAAACTTGACGAAATTCTTTCCAAAAGAACCCGAATGATTTAGGGCAGTAAATACGGCAAGATCTTCCATAAACTGAACAATTTTTGAGTGAGTAAATGGTAGTTAAAATAGCGGTGATGCAAATTAAAGAGAGATGCCTCAGCGAAACATTTTCATTTCCGTAACGATAAAGATGATTTAAAAGGCTTCCAAACAAACTTTGAAACATTATTTTTACAAGTATCTGCCACAATCTGACACCTGTCAATTAGAGAGCGCGTAAGAAAAAAAAAGCGCAAGAAGATTTGAAAAACAACGGACTAGTTTGGCAAGGACTGTCACGACAATGTTTTCTTCAAAAACAATCAATGATATAACGGAAAGTATTTTTCACTCTCATCGACGATTCATTCATGTACGAAGATTTACCTCTGTTCATTAAGTAAACGGCGAGGAAAGTAATTGTGAGTAAATTCAAATTTTTTTTATTTTGAAGTTGTGAGAGTTTGCTCGTTTGTTTGCTGCAACGGCGTGTGTAAATCTGGTCTTTCCTCCACAAAAACTGAATTCGAACGGCACACTCCAACGAGACACAAGGGGATTTAATGCGGCCTTTTCTCAATAAATTCCTTCAGTTTCTGTTTTGCAATTTATGGTCCAAATGTCCAAATTGAACGGACTTTGAAAGACTCACCAAGAGCGTATATTTATTGTCGAACTGAAATTAAAACTTCGCTCGCTCTTTTACTACGAACAAATTGTTTGAGAAAATTCAGACATTAAATGAATGAAAGTTCCATTGTTCAGTTTACCTGTAACCAAATACCTCACGTTTTAACTTTCTAAGTACTTTTTGTGAATGATTAAAATCAATTGCAGACGGTTTTTAGGCCGCTTGTCAACCGACGTAATGACACCATTGCCTATACAAATTCATTCTGAAACCAATATTTTTTTGTCAACTAAATTGATTTGAGAGAGAGAAAGAGAGGATTCATAAGTCGGCTTGAGGTAGTGACCGATGTGTTTGCTTAAAAATACTGCCCAGCGGGCAAAACGAGGTATATTTATGAAAAATGGCAACGAAAGTTGAGATGTACACGGCGACTCACGAAAGCGTTACCGTGGCCCGTGGGCAGAGATAGGAAAATACTGACCGGGTAAAGAACCAATCAGATTGCAGGATTCGTTACCGTGCCCTCTAAAAAAACAATAAATTGCAATACTGTTGACACAGAGTGCTTCACAACTAAAAATTTGCATCAAATAACTGAAATCCGTCACATTTACAGCGGTGATCAAAATCTGATTACCCTTTTTAACTCGTGAATTGCGCGCATGCGCAAGAGCGAGTTATAGGTACGATGTGGGGAATGGCATTCGCTCGATTGGTCGATTCCTGTAAACTTTTTTTAGATTTTAGGCTTTTGAGAGCATTTGATAGTTTTTGGCGAGCAATAAAAAGACGAAATGGCGACCTTTGTTGCTAAGAATAGTGGTGGGGTGAAAAAGAAGCCAATTATAATCTTTAAAGAGTTTTTTTTTTTTACGTTTTAGTTTCAACAAGCGGCGCCAGCGACTGGCAGGCATGCAAGGATTTACACTGAAATAACAGAACAACCTTCATTTTTCATAAAATTGTAATTTACAATCCTTGAACTTGAAAACAATCCGAAAATTCATTGAAAATATCACTTACTGCGAAGTGCTCGGAGTTTACAGATGTTCAAAAGCTTTTTCTGTTATAGCGTGAGATTGAGGACAAAATTGATCATTACGTTTCGTCGCGTGTGTTTTTCCTGTGTGAAGCAACAAAAGATGCCGGCGACTGACGAAATAACAAGTTAACACGAAAATCAAATAACACCTAAACAAACAGTTTTAGCTACCGATTTTCAGTGAATTTTAAAAGAACAATTTTCTTTTAAGTTTCAAGACAATTTGAAGATTCAACATTCATACAACGTACTAAAATGCGAAAGTTACACACCACAAAATTGGTAAATAGGCCTGAAATGAAATTCTATCTTGTTATTGATTATACGTTGCCTAGCACGTGACTTAAATCTACCCAGGCGGAGATCCAAAATGACGGTGGCAGGCTTAGCTTAGTTATATCACTCAAAACTCGTTCCCGTTTGTCTCTTTTGATAAAGAGGGAATCGTTAATGTTTTCATTAAGACAGAATTGCCTTGATTTTCTAATATTTACAACGAAAGACAGTAAATCTCACTTTTCACCCACATTTACTTCCAACCTTTTCTCTTAAACCAGAAACAAAAATGATAGACGTTTAAAACACATGACATCATCCACCTTGTCAAATGTAATAGCATGATCATTTCAATGGTAATGCCTTCTTATCCCAACGTTACTTTGTTTCTTTGCTACATTAGCGAACACTGAACTACTGCTCGTACTCTAGATATGACAATCAACCACAAAATTCCCTAAACCAGATAACATTAAACATAATCTAAAAAATCATGTGTCAATTCACGAGTTTGCTCACAGAGCACTTTGATTAAATGTCGGGATCTTTTAACTTTTTTATGTCAAAAGACCCCAACTTTTCTGGAAAAGTCAACACAGTGTCCCTCTCAACATTAGCTTTCTTTCGGCTCATATTAACAATGTTTGTTTTCTGAAGTAATTAACCACACACGAGGACCACCACAGCAAGCCATAAAAACAATGTCCGTGGAACAAAGGTTGTTTGTTGCCATCCACCGTTTCCTAAATAAGTAGAAATGAGAACTGTCCAACATTAAATTGTAGAAACAATTCAAACTACCAGTGACCTCCTGAGCTTAAAAGTACTGCAAGAACACTAATTGATACAGACAACAATAACTAAGACAGCAGTAGTGGCGTGAGTTCAAAAAGACATAACTGAAACTAAAACTGCCGTCAAACCATCACACAGCTGGATTGCATGCTTAATGAAAAAAGCTAAACTGTGTGATAATCGTGATCGTTTTTCTCCGTTACAAATTTATTCTTCGCAGAGTATCCATAACCAAAGCAATCTTTCTTCGATATCGAGTTCGTTTTCATTCAAATTATATTTTTTCTCGTCCGACCCCATCAGACTCAATGAGTCAATACGTATTTCGTCGTTTGACCGGTAGGACCACCACAAAAAAGATTCTACAGTAAAATCGATTCCTGTATTTATTCGAGTCTTACAATTCATCGAAAAAGCGACTTCTTTCATTATTTATATTTTGTTTACTCAAGTCCAACATTAGAAGTAATGTTCTTGGAAAATGTGGCAGAATTATGCGACTGCATGGCGAAAGGCTATTCGGGAGTTTAAGATGTCACCACGGCGACATGTGGTAAAACGTTCCTGAAGAAAACCTTATTTATTTTCCTCTAAGTTTCTCACCAATAGCTCGATGCGTTAACCGTTTTTGTTATGCTGAAGTTGAGGTGCGGTGCCGTATGAGGCGGTAAACTCATGCAGCCATTTTTGAAATTATAATTAACGGCAGAAATTCATTTTTTAATCGAAGTCTTCCTCGGTGTTGCCGTCCTGACTGCTTAAGGTCCCTTTTGTTCTGTATGGGACGGAAATGTGCAAAGTTTTAAAACGCACGTGTTTCGCTATTGTTTTGCTCACTAGATCTTATGTTGCACTTCGTCCTCGTTTTCGTCGCCTTCGTGCTTTTTTTTTATAAGGGACCATAAGATCCGACGACGGCAACGGCGAGGTCGTGAACTGGGGGGAATGGGGAGAGGTCGCCGTCGTAAGGCGCGAAAAATAACATTAAGAACACTCTTGGAAGACGCAGTCTGTTCCATAACAGGCTTTTGGTTTATAAGTGAAAATATGGCATCCTTTAGAGATATACTTAAACTTCTCCTCGAAAGTACTGATGACGATGATATTTCCAAGGACGAATTTCTTCTTCTTTACGATGAAAACATCTCGAAAAAAACCCAGATTTCCCTTACGATTGTTATGGAGCATTCGACTTAAATGAGATGGACGACAGCGAGTGTTTGGCTGAGTTTCGATTTCATAGGAATGAGCTTCCCCTCCTTTTAGAGGCCTTGCAGCTCCCTCAGTCTTTCAATTGTCACCAAGGAACCATTCGTGATGGGGTAGAAGCGCTTTGTATAAGATTGAGACGATTTGCTTACCCATGCAGATACAGCGATTTAATTCCACGATTTGGTCGGCCGGTTCCGGAGCTGAGTATGATTTCCAACCTCGTGATTGATACATTCTATCAAGAGCACAATCACAGAATGACTCAGTGGAACAATACACTGCTGAACCCTCCACTTCTTGAAAACTATGCCCGTGCGATAAATTTAAAGGAAGTGCATTACTCAATTGCTTTGGTTTTATAGACGGAACAATAAAGCCCATTTGTCGACCCGATGAAAATCAGGGGGTCGTTTATAATAGACATAACGAGTGCATAGTCTCAAGTGCCACTCTGTTGTCTTATCTAATGGTATGATAACCAACATGTACAGCCCAGTATGTAATTGATTTAATCTGATTCGTTGCTCTTCCTTTTTTTTTTTTTTCTTGAGGTTGAGATTTTAAACTGTACACCCCAACCTCAGCTAACTAAAACACTCATTTTTTTCCTCTTTAAGAGGGTTCCTCACGATCTGGGGCGGCATGGCTTCTCTACAACAAGAGTGACCCCGCCTATCTCCTACGTGTCCACCTTCAGGTCCCTTACAGAGGTGCCAGAATAGCACCAAAAATAGAGTTATACAACAAAGAGTCTAAAAGTTTGTTATACAATGTAAGATTTTAGGTATAAAAACAAACAACAACGTCAAATATAAACTTGCCTGATAAATGATTTAAATGCTGAAACAAGCATTCACATCAAAATCAAAGATATTATGAATATCTTTATGCAAATTTAAGCCGAGTTAATCTTGTTTTTCTGAGGTAAACATCTGCTGAAAACTTTGCATCTGCTCAAGTTGCTGCTTAGTTTGTTCCACTTATACCTTTAGCATATCCTGATGATGTTTTCTTGGTTGATCTTCCTGTTTACCCTCAACTTCAACTCGTTGCTTTTGCAGCTGCAATTCTCCTTCTTTCCACTTCTGAACGCGATCATTTTTTTCACGCAAATATGCAATTGTGTCACCTCCACTTCTACAACTTTTTTTGCTTCGGTTTCACTTCCTCCTCCTCTTCATTCCGCTGCCTTTTCTGAGTTCTTCTCAGGTTTTCTATAGCCTCTGTTTCTCATTTCCGCTGCTTTTTCGTTTTCAGTTGTCTTATTATCGTTTTCTACGGTGTCTTCAGCTGCAGCTGCGACTATTTATTCCAGAGCCTTTTCCAACTCACTCAAATGACATTCACACTTGCCTTCACTTCGTCTTTCATCTTTTTTTTAAATTTTCCCTCAGCAGTATGTATCTTTCTCTAACAGCACGCTTACTGACTTAGAATCGGGAAAGCTTGAGGCCGTTCAGATTGTTTGCAATTTTTTCCCTGATTTTACCTTTAGAAATGCTTCCTTTTTTGCACTTAAAGGGTTCAGGTACTAAAATTTCTTGACACAAGCAGTTGCCATGTCCCTTGGTCCACTCCATGTTTGATCTGAAAAACCACAATAATATCCAGCTTCAGCGATTTTTTCCTTAAACAAACTCGGGTAAATTATCTAGATTAAATTCCTGGTTTAGCATTGATATTCATTAACAATATGAACTGAAAACAACTTGTTGAACTGTCTTATTTAAACTCGTCTCCATTTAGGCCTATTTGAGTCACGAACTTTTAAAGCTGTTTAGAGGGAGAAAGAAACTTCGGTCAGTTTTCGCCTTAAAATGAGTTCTAGAACCATTTACATATGTCACAAATTTGGAAAAATGTTGACAGTTCATCATATATTGAAAATATACGATAAGTTACTTACGTTTTAGACAAAAGAAAAACACTTCGTTTTGACGTCGCAGACAACACAGTTACGGCGGGAAACTTCGCGCGCCGGCTACCGGAAATGCGCAGGCAAATATTTTAAACTTCCGCTCGCCGTCGTAAACATCCGTCGTCGTCCCTAAAGTCGCTATTTGCGGATGGGCTCACGTCAACCTGTCGGGCCCTACATTTATTAAGGTTTCAGCCAATTCAGAGACTTTCATCTACTATTTCACCATTATTAATGCGTAACATGTCAATGTTGCGTGCGTTTGAACTGGATACCAAATAATTCTGGGCATTTTAATCGGCCACCCACACATGTACAATGTAATTTAGTGTTAACTACTGAGCTGTTCATTGGTGGGAATATGGTGACGATATTCCCACCAATGGCGTAGCTTCACTTGCATATAAACCCACACACAACCCACAATTCCTCCAATCGCTCTGACGAAGAGCTAATGCTCGAAACGTCAGCTTTTTTACCCTTTATGGTGGCTAATTTACGTTTTCAACTCAATTGTTAACTCTGCAGCACCTCAGTTTCCTCAGAAACTTACCCCCTTTATTCATGTACAGTGTAGCCATTCAGAATATGGAGTTACCATGTTTTTGGACCGAAATCTGGCAGCTCTTGTTCAATAGGGAACAATACGAGTCAGAATAGGATTATGATTTTGCATGTTCACCCCCGAGTTAATTAGTCTTTTGGTTACATTAACAGCAAACTGGTGTATGACTGTAGATGTCACTCATAGAATTTACAAAATTACAAAAGATTTTATTAGGGTTTGTGCAGAATTTCGACATTGGTTTAACTAAGACGGCAGTTTGAATCTCTCCTCTTGTCTATTTCCCGAGAGTGTATGTCATACAACACCTTCTTCTATCACGGGGTGTTTTTACCAACGCACAAAACAGGAACAAATTACACTTGAAGAAATCCCAGGAGGGCGATCAGTGAGCAATGTCGTAAAAGGATATGTGACAAGATCCACATTGTTTTGTCTTTCCAACTACATAACGGAAAAAATGGCGTTAAATATCAATG
This sequence comes from Pocillopora damicornis, assembly GCF_964200805.1. Classification (NCBI taxonomy): domain Eukaryota; kingdom Metazoa; phylum Cnidaria; class Anthozoa; order Scleractinia; family Pocilloporidae; genus Pocillopora; species Pocillopora damicornis. Next base: position 18,011,229 of record NC_142676.1, read on the forward strand.
ACCGTCAATCTTAACTTGCACCAACTTCAGTCAATACATATCAACGAAAGTCTTCATTAAAAGTGCTCTACCAGAGAACACATGTCCCAGAGTTGATTTGATCCAAGCAATACAAACGACTAAGGTCTCAGTTGCTTTCAAGACTACAATTACTATAGAAATTCATGGTCATTACTACATTGTCACCGCTAAAATGCAAAAATGAAATGCGAGTCTAAGTTAAAAGGTTTCGTTCCAATGATTACTAGCACGTTGAATTAAGCTTTGAAAACGAGAACTATTTCAGATACATAGAGATGATTCCTTGGAAAGCGCGTACGAACGATGCCTCCTCTGACATTTCCAATTTTTTCCTTGCTCTTCAATATCACTAAAAGCAATTAAACTGGAAGAGACCAGAAACAATGAAAAGAGCTCGCCATGATTTGTTTTTCATCAAGAAAAATCAATACTTACAGCTGGGTGTCAAAACTTGTTGTCTCCACAATTAGAAGAGTAAAAAATTGACCACCGTATTTTCATACGTTTCCAAGGAGGAGTTGAGTGTGATTCAGTTGAATAGCCCTTTTTTTCTTTTAGTCCTTCGCAGAAGTGTCTTAATAGCCAAAAAAAGGAGTTTCACCTTTTTTTTTCTTTTTTCTTTTTTCTTTTTTCTTTCTTTTTTTTTTTTTACATTCGTGGGAGGATATACGTCGCAATGTGTCTTTTAATTATCTTTGGAAGAGTGATCACAAACAAATCGAGTAATTTCACAACAAGTAGCGGTAGACACCAGCGACAGACAAAGGAGATCGCCAATACCTTTTAATCTTTCAACTGTCTTTCATTCAGAAAAATAGATACTTACAGCTGGGTGTCAAAACTCCTTGTCTCCCTATTGAAAGGAATGAAATAAACCACAGTTTCCTTCGTTTCCATAGAGGAATTGACTTTGCCACAGTTAAAAGATGTAGTTAAAAAATTAACATGAATTATGAATGATGGTCGATCCGGCTCCAGCTCTATATTTTTGGCGGAGCTCTTTGTAAAGGGATCCACAAAAGCAAAGGTTCAAAAACTGAGAAACAGTCCAATTGGAAATTACCTCACTCAACCCTCCTTACTTTTGTATCTGCCGCCTTTGATGATATTTCAATTGGGTTTCTTTTAAGTTATTCGTACATTAAAGGAGCTGACTGTTTACAATGACTTTTTAAAAAAAGTATTAGTATGCAAAGAGAAAAATAGAAAGCAATTTAAGGATACGGTGCAGAAACACTAAAATTTAGTTTACACCACCCACAAAACTAATGTCCCTGGTTGGCACAGTGTCGTTTCTCAAAAAGCGCTTCATCTTCATCCCTTGAGCCTCCATCATGCTGTTTAATATGGACAAGTTTCGCGTATAGCATAATTCTTCAAAATTTGCCCAACAAAGCGACGTTTACGGCCAAGTTGGATCGCTAAGATCGTGTCTTTGTCTGCGGAAAAATTTCACCCATTTTCCTCTCACAGTCGGGATCGTTCGGGAACTGAAACATTCTATGCCCGGTGCAGGAACGATCTATTCTGACAGTTTTGCTGGTCAGAGCCGGGGCACCAGAGACACAATATCGCCCTCGTTGTCGCGTATCTTTCATACTATTCGCCATACTGAATTCGATTTAATGTCACCAAAGTGACGTCAGTGGTTTTTGGTCAAATGGTACTTTGGCTACGCAATTCGAATACTATTTTTGAGGGGAAAATGGCATAACTTTAAAAGCTTTCAAAATTGTCAATTTTATCATTGAACGTTTCAAACTTCGGAAACGTAGATTTCAAATAATAAACTTTATAACTACAATATACCTTCATGGTCACTTGGATTTGTATTTAATAATGTATTGACAGCGCGTCCAACAGTGTAATGTCGCTGTAAATCCACAAGCTTAAAGTAAAAGTTTGGAATGCAACTTTGAAAAAGACGAACACAAGTTCGTAACATTACGATGAGCAACAATCGTTCACAACTAATATGATAATATAATAAGATGATGTCTCACATTATATACAACAATACCTGGTGCTTCTCTTGACAAACACCTGCTCCAACTACTATACTTACTTCATCTCCTACATTTTGAACATTTCAAAAATTGTTTTAAGAACAAACGTGCAATGTTATTAAGTAAGCAGTGATCCTAACGAAGCACTTAAGTACCTTAGTCCTTGTCAAAGAGAGGCTGTTGAGGGCTTCTCACAGTTATGTATCGAGTCCCTAATATTAAAATCAAGCAAAGCTGTACATTTTTATCACCAAGGAGAAATTACTAATATCACTGCCACTAAGTAAATACCATTTCTCCTCACTGTACGGATTTTTAAAGCGAAATCAAGAAACCTAAACTTAAAGCTTGGTTTTACGAATGATTAAACTAACGAAGCCGAAGCTAATTTTCAAAAAAAAGAAAAGTAAAGTAAAAGTTAAGAGAAAACGGTTGATTGACCGAGTCAAGAAAATGTCGCCCTACGACGAGAAAACATGTCATTATTAAATTAATAGCGTACGGAGGTATTTAAACATCTCTGAATCTAAACACAAGCATTTCAACTTACGATTACTCACTTGCTTGAAAATAATTAGCATAAATCTACTAATGGTGAGCTCTGAATGTGTTTTCAAAGACGAATATAAAAAAAAGGCCAATTTTATCGACCTTTCACTTTTAAGATGTAAGTGTATTATCTATTGAACATTACATGAAAAGATGAAAGTGCAGATGAAGAGTGTTTGTTCAGAGACCGCCTAATTCCTTCAATTATTGAAATATGGACGCTGTGTATCTAAGGTCTAAGCTTGCTTATGACGTCACTCTTGTGCATGTCTGCATTCCTCTATGATAAAGGGTCAGTGTAACTATCTGAAATATTAAACGTTTAGTTCAATTTCAACTCCTAATTGGACCAAACTTTGAGGCACTTGATGTCTTGTGTAGTTCTTAGCCTTGCTCCGATATTTTCCTACTTTCAGTTGGCTGTCTTTCCTCTTCCGTGAAAGGAAATAAATTCGCAAAAAGTTACACGTCATATTTAGCTCCAAACCAATGCTGCGTTGTAGAAGCAGGAGAAAACGAGCAGCGGTGATCCGGATTCAAGAGTTTTTGTTCAAATTTTCCGAAATTTTTTTCACGGGGGACTCCACCTGGTTTTCCATCAAATTCACATCCCTCTCCTATGCTATTGTAACTCCCTATGTGCCAGGACACATCTTCCTTCTGTCTTGTCAGGGCGGTGCAATTAGAACAATAGATTCCTCGGATATTGACATATTCGTACATCTGGCAGGTGTCCCAGGTACCAAAAATGTCATGACCTGCCAGCTTAGCGCGTGCGTAGTCCGTATACTGCAGACCATCCGTAGAAAAGTTACAAGTTGCTCTCAGATGCGTGGAGTGATTAGCAAGAGACTGCATCTGTGATAAGGATAGTCGGAACTCGTTCCAATTTACTTCCCCCTCTTCAATATCAATCTCAAGGTTTTTGCCAAACTCTGCATAATTGAAGATATTTCTCTTGGAAAAGGAAAACGATTGTATTAACGTCCATACAAAGCCAGGTTCAGACTGCAAGTCACAGTAAACAGAAAACCGTTCATTGTCTGAATTTGAGATGTCGTATTTTCCTGATGTCGAGACACCGTTCTTAGCTATGTCTTTGCAGCTTCTCGGATGTTTCATCTTCTTCTCACACCGCTGACCAGAGTATGTGTTAGGACAGGTACAGTTAAACCTGGTGCTGTGAGTGTCACAAATCTCCTGACATACCCCTCCATTGAGACAAGGATTGGTGCGGCAGCATTTGTTGATGCAATGATGCTTCTCTGGTGCGTATCTGTCTCCACCCTACAGCAAGATTAAAATAATTTTTTAGCTCATTATGCTCATCGAATTGGGTTGGCAGGTACTTTTAAGCAACCATCGACAAATCTCACCGGAATCGGATCGAATTGATAACAAACAGTGCGAGCAAAGTACATATGCGTGCAACACATAGCGGGGTGCCAGAATGGAGATGAAATGTCCCTAAAAATTAGATCTGAAATGCAGTAATACAGCAATGGTTAAGTCAGTGATGTCTTTAAGAAATTTGTAGTCGCTTCTGTTCTGCCGTTCCCTTCGCATTACAACATGGCTGTTAAGGAAAAAGTTTGCGAGAGAGAGAATGGACCCAATCTTCTCTCAGCCAAATCAGTTTGTTTTTGTTTTGTCTAGACCAATCATATCGCAGACAAAACAGTGTGCACAAAATTGTCTTTAGCCCGGACTGGCATATAACACACCTCTTTTTTAAGGAGTACCAGAAAACTTGATCATGTGGGAATATTTATTTTATTTACGAAAGTTGATAAATAAATGAATAAGGAATTAAATGAACAGTGTATCTCACCTTCACCGTGTAGCTCCTCACCAAATCGTAATAATTTCCTCCCTGCATCCATTTCATCGCCGCTGGCTCCATATCTTTATTAGCAACGTTAAGTTCGCAGTTATTTTCTTTGCAGCAAGGGAAATAGTTCATAGATACACACAGGCAGTCATCTTTGCACTTCAAGTGACACTGGATGGCATTGGGCACTGTTAATCTTTGAAACACGTGACCCTTAAGAATGTGATTATGGACGACATCTTCATCGATAGCAAACTTGAAGTTTTGACAATTTACCGCTTTCTTTGCCACAGAGGAGAGTGTCAAATTGAATACAAACAGCATGACTTGGAGGTATTGCACGATTTCCATAGCAATGGCACTATTAATATGAAGAAAAAAGAAGATACATGATTATTACCTTTGACAAGCATGGGGTAATCTGGAACGAAATGAATAGATATTTCGGTCTCTTGCTTAAAAGCGACTTCCATTGATAAAACTTCATGATATCAAACATTTGCTCATTTGTGGAAAATGCATGGATGCATTTTTCTGATTAACTATGAAATTTTTCCCTTAAAGCGTTAACCATAATATATTTTTTTTAATTGCAACGGAAAGAAAATAATCGTTAGCAAAAAAATTGCCAAATTTTGGTCGTTAGCCGTAAGAGCCATTACCATATTTAGACCTTCTTCTGATTCAGTAAACGTTTTGGAAGACAGAAAAGAGTGTATTCGTCTCGCTGTGAAGTCGATCTTCACTACAGAATCACCTATTTGCGGAATTTCGAAAAGAAGACTAGGCAAACATTCAAGCCCAAACGAAATTGCTCCTCGATGGTTTCTGCAAGGAATACTACCCAAAAGGAGCCGTAAACGTTCCCTGCAGTTTAACCTTAGCTTATTTTTCCATTTCGAGGCTAGAATGATCGGAACGAGACGAAATTAACTTTTACTCTACGGTTTCGCTAGATAGCTGGTAGTAATCCGAATGACACGATCGACACGCTGTCCCGGCATTCCAAGAGAGAAATCATGGTTGAAGTACCCGCAGCCACCACAATCTTTACTTTCCATGAATCGAGTAAACATTTTAAAAGATAAAAAGATCTGTCAAATGTAAAATTCTTCAGTTTATTTTAATAACTTTCGATTCTAACTCGTCACATTAACTAGTTTTGGTCTCACTTTTTATAACCAACGAGACAGGTATTTGACAAGGGAAAAATTAGCATAACACGTCACGCAATACATCAGGTTGATTTTGATGGCCTCAGGGAAATGTTGAGTTTGTCACTCAAAACCGCTGTGTTCTATAACAGCGTTTAATCATTTATGATGGAAACAAATTTGCAGAAAGGAGGGCCAGTTCATCCTGTTCCGTGTACAAATCTCGGGAGAAACTGCAAGAATTCCTTCAAAGTACATGCCTGTTGTTTTGTAAATAACACTGTTAGTAACGTATTTTAATGTCTGACCAGAGTGCCAAATTTTATTCCTTAATTTTGATCTTCTTCACACTGTGTGTAGTTGATGACCTGATGTTTCAACGAAGATTATCGAGAAGGCCCGTTATAATCACATTTATTAACTTTGTAAGTCACGCAAGCGCTCTAGCGTCACGATCGATCACGTTTACGCAACGTTTTGGGACAACTCGGCATCTAACCTCCATTCAGTTGTAATGAAAACCTAAAATCCTTAGCGTAAAATATAAAAAAACGCAGTTTGAACATTCCAAAGGAGATCTTAGTAAATTTTCAGAATTATGCAAATAATCTTTGACACGAGCGCAATTGAGAAAATTAAACACATGGATTTGCGTTGTTTTAAGATGTTGGTGGATGAAAATTAGAGATATAACCGGGGGTTTGAGGCAATCGGTAACATCATTGGTCTATAAGCTATTCTCTGACATGCCTTTTTAGCCCGATTTACGCCTGCATTTTGAGAATTCTTTTGAACAAATAGGCGAACTTTTGATACTCAAATTAAGGTCGATATTCAAATTAAGGTCGAAGAGGAGGATCTCCTCTGATCACGCTGGTTTGAAAAATATTTCAGGTGAAGTTTCCATATTTTGTCTGTGAACTAACTGAATACATCTTGTAACTTGTAGCAAGATGGAATCCCGTGAGCTACATTATTGCAGTCGCTGTGCACAAAATCTGTGAAATTCACACTTTCGATCGCTATCTACTTTCGATCGCTGATCTAGCCAAATATCATTTTTTGGCTTGTGGCGACGCAAAAAAAAAAAAAGAGAATTGGAGAACAACTACACTATTTTGGAAACATGTGTCTTCAAAAAAATATTAACAAAAGTTGGAGTCCCAAGACAGCTGACAACATTAATAAAAACTACTTACCAAAAGTAACTCAATGACATTGAATTAGACATTCAATACTGGACTACTGTTTAGAGCACTGTGATCTTTCGCCATAATGCATACAACATGCGATAAACAAACACAACCTTTTCGAAAATACCAGATGCTTCAGATGTGCGTGAAAACTCTCACATATATGACATGCAACAAAAATACTAAAGTTTTCTGACCAAATGTTTTCCACCCATTTTGTCGCGAAAAGTTGCGTAAAATATATCGATTTTTGAGATAGGAAGTCATCTGATGTAAGAAAGTTTTCAAGCCGGCATATGTCGTGAACGATGTCGGATGAATCACACTTAAACCTAGATGTAAACATGAATTGGTTAGATACTGTCTCTTTCCAAAACAATTTATTGTTGATATGATTTCTTCAGTCTGGTAACTGCCAACGGAAAATTCTTAATAATTATAGCTAAGAGTTAGAGTGCACTTCGTGATTAGGGAGTAACTTGAGTAAATTTAGCTTCAAATCCCTATCCACACTTTACATGGCGTCTCACGGTTTTCCTTGAGAAGAATTATGGGGAAGAAAATGATGCTTGCACCTAGCATTTTCTGTAAAATCACTCTACTAATTCAATAGATAAACCGTGATATTATTTTCATCTTTAGATTTCTCCCTTTTATAATATACCTTGAGTGTACTTCTATTTGGTTTGGTGACCTAAAGCTTTCTACTCCGCCGCTGTTAAAGTCCTGTGAAAATTTTCTTACATAAACTGGTCATTCGGCTGGCATTGGATGCTTAAACGCAAACAGTTATGGTAACGTTTTTATCTAGATTATCCTGTTGAGCTGGCTGTCCAAATATAAATTATCTCAACTTACCTCCTCTTTCCGGCCCCCTCTGTCTTTTCCAATTTTGGCTTTGCTCCTCGATACGCAGTGAAGACTTTCACCTTTTTATCACTGAATACAATTAAACTTCATGATTAGAAACGGAAGAGAGCATAAACAAAGAATGGAGGTTGCCATCACCAAAATAAAGATACTTACAGCTGGGTGCCAAAAGTTATTTTCCCACAATGAAAAGGAAAACATTTCTGCACAATATTTTCGTACGTTTCCAAAGAGGAATTGAGTGCGATTCAGTTGAATAGCCTTTTTTTTTCTTTTCTTTTAACTCTCCACAAAAGTGTCTTAATAGCTAAAAAACAAGGAAAGAGTTTCATCTTCTTTCTTACCGTCGTAATGGTAGTGATCACAAACAAAACAAGTAATTTCACAAGAGGAAGCGTCAGAGATCAGAGACGAACAAAAGAGATCGCCAACACCCTTTTAATCTTTAAATTTTCCTTTATTCGGAAAAATAGATATTTACAGCTGGGTGTCAAAACTCGTTGTCTCACTATTGAAAGGAATGAAAAAGATCACTGTTTCGTACGTTTCCACAAAGGAATTAATTTTGCTGCTGTTAAATAGCCTTGAAAAAGCAGGTGAAAATTTAACATGAATTATCAGTAATGGTCGATCCGGCTCCTGCTTTTTAATTTTGGCTGAACGCTGATAAAGGGGCTCACAGATAAAATTTCTTGACTTTAAAATTTGAATTTAAATCTCTTAACTTTAAGAAGTAATATCGATCTTTACGCTCCTATAAGCATCACTCTTCTAACGTTTGGCCTAAAGAAACAAAAGACTGCTATGAATTCTATGATTATCTTATGCGTGTTTATCAAGGTTTGTCAATTATTAAAGACTAACTATTTATACCTCTGAAAGAACCTCGATCTCATACCCCTCTATTCCGATAACGGCTACAACTCTGGGGGAAGATCTTGCCTTTCTGAAAAACATAACCTATTTTCTTTACGGGTTGATTTAAGAAGACAGAGTTCACGAGTTTTTTAACCTTCCCCTTGGTTTTAATTTCAAGTTTAATAGAGTTCCGGCTCCCTCCTGGGGCTTTATAATTCTGACCGTTTATTCAAAGTGTTGTTAAGAATAAAAATGTGGCTAAACGCAGATGTTGTTTCTTTCAGTAGACATGTATACTTTGTCATAAGGTTTTAGAATTGTTACGAAACCTTTTCAAACTAATCGACTTTCAGTAACTTTGAAGGCAAATATCTTTCTCAAAATGAAGAGGAACTTTGTATTCGAAACATTTTATTTCATTAATTTTTATGGCTGAGTCAGGATATGGAAAAACAGTTTGCTTAAATATGAGTGAACTGTAAATACGAGCCTGTTTTGAAAGGTTATGTGTCTTTTTGTGCCCATTGTACAACAAATATAGGCTGATATTTGGATCAGAAAATGTAGGGGTACACTTTTAGGTTGTTTAATGGCACGAATAATTTTCATTTTCTTTTTTTTTCTGAGTCTTTAAAGGAGAAGGTGTGATTAATTTTTTATTAGCCTTTCCACGGCTTAAAGATTTTGAAATGAAAATTAAGAGAAGTAAAGCAGCACTGAGATCAAACAGCAAGATTTTTGTGTTCGTTTTGAGTATGGGTAAGAATAAATCGGTTCTGAATAACAGAGCGTTTATAGTCTCCTTCAAAGTTTATTTTTAAGCTTACACATCAGGTTTTTTTTGGTTTGTTTTTTTGGTTGTTTTTTTGTTTTTAAATTGTTTTTTCGAGCTTGTTCGACAATTCACTGCTTGCCTATAAATCTCTCTTTTGTCTTATCTTTCATCCGTGAGAAAGCGCGAGTCTCCAACTCGAGTCTGCCTGAGGTAAGAAAAATTTGAATTGAGAAATGATAAGCGAGAATTTCGTATGCGGCTATGCTACTTGGAATATGAATTTATATTTTCATATCTTTTTTTACGTAACAGTAATTGTGACATAGATCCTCTAACTTTTCGCGAAATGTCAGCCATAGAATGATTACGCTGTTGCAATGCAGTCACGACACCAAATTGTCACAAGACTTTTATAGACCAGTGACCTTGTTGGAAAACTCCTTACCTGAGTAAAGCGAAACTTTATGCGCTGATAATTGCTTTCTCATTATAAATACATGAATAGGAGAGTTCGAGATCTGTTGTTTATGATAATTATTGTAATTAAAAAAATGTTTTGTTAGCTCGGATTAAAACGGTCAGACGTTTTTTGAAAAATTTCTCTTAAAACGTCTTAAGCTACGTCACGTTTTTCAGTGAACACCGCCCTGTAATTAAGCCTGAGTCACGCAATTTGGCATTTTATAAAGTAATTAGAGCACGTCTTTAAATGAACTATTGTTTTTAGGTGAACGAAATGGAAATAACACTAAAACGCTGTTTGTAGCCAGTTCAAAAGCCAATAACGGAATATACATATCTAGCATGAGCTGACTATTTAAGTCACATCTCAGACTTCATTCATTTACTCGCTCTTTCTTCAACTCAATTTGTCGTTGGGCGCACGCAATTTTATGAGCCTTTTATGAAAAAGCGTAGTAAGCTAATAAAACTTTAATATTACTGTAGGGTGGAGACAAATACATTTCTGAGAGGCATCGATGCAACAACAAGTGCTGCCGCACCAATCCTTGTCTCAATGGAGGGGTATGTCGGGAGATTTGGGATACTCAAAGCACCAAGTTTAACTGTACCTGTCCTAACACATACTCTGGTCAGCGGTGTGAGAGAAAAATGCAGAGACATAGCTAACAACGGTGCCTCGACATCGGGAAAGTACGACATGTTCGATTCAAACAATTAACGGTTTTCTGCTCACTGTGACTTGTAGTCAGAACCTGGCTTTGTATCGGCATTGATACAATCGATCTCCTTGGGCAAGAAGGACATTTTTGTGGGCAAAGGGTTTGGTACCAAATTTGCTATGACTCAAACTAACGATGAAATGGAGTGGACATTGTAACGGCTATATATCGAATGGTGTAAATGTCAGCTGAATTAATGAATATGTCAACACCTGAGGAAGTAATTTCTTTAACTGCACCAGCTTGACAATGCAGCGATCCCCATAAGTCTTGGCACGACGGGGTTACAATAGCAGAATAAGAGGATGTGAATTTGATGGAAGACCAGGTGAAGTCAACTACCAAAACAATTTCAGAGAGTATGGGGTTATGCAGGGTGCGGAGTGCGGTTTTTTTTATATTGTTACGGTATAATCTAACCGACAGAAAAACACTATAATCCTACAAATTCAACTGCTCTATTAAACAAAGAGTGATTTCTCAATAAGGTTCGACTCCTAAAGGATGTACAGTACTTATCGTTGATGAACTTAATTAAGCCCACTGCAGTCTATATCTTAGGTCACCACTGACCCGAGATTTATATTGCTGGATATCAACTGTTACGAAGAGATCGCTATGGAAAAGCTAGTGGAGGAATTGCTATTTATGTTAAGGATGATTTAAATTGTGTGCGGTTCATAAAGTATGATGTTCTAATCTTGAAGCTATCTGGATTGAAGTATGTGCGTTCTCTCAGCGACCGCCTGTTGGTTGTGTGTACAGACCTCCTGACCGTTCTGATTTCTTTGACAAATTTCGCAGTGTTATGGGAAAAAAGTGGCTCACAAAGAAAAATGTTGTGATAGCTGATGACTTAAACGCTGATCAGCTCTCTCCCAATTGTAATAGTTCTAAGCTAAAACGTATTTGTCAGGCCTTCAACTTCCGAAATTTAATAACCCGCCCCACGAGAATTGCTGAATCCTCAAGTACCCGTCTTGATTTGATTTGACCAATAATTTTCCTAAAGTTTTTACATCTGATGTTCTTGGTTATAATATTACCGATTACAAGTTTGTTTTTGCTGTTTTTATGTTAAAGAAACAAAGCGAACGACCTATTTTGAAGAAAGTGTACAGTTACAAGAAGTTAACTGAAAACAAGGTTGATTTTAAGCATGAACTAAAAAACGTCTCCTGGTGAGTTTGTTCTGTGTTTAATGACACTCACCTGGGCGTGGGAAAGTATGTACAGGGATATCCTTGATGATTATGTCTCTCCACGTGATGTCAAAATTAAGAAGTTCTCCTTGCCTTGGATAAATTCAGAAATACATAAAGCTATCAAAAACAGATACAAACTACTGAGAGCCTGTGATGGTTCCTCTCACACCTGGCACACACCTGGGCTAGGTATAAACATGTAAGAAACGAGGTAACAAAGCCAATGCATAAAGAAGAGGCTTTTTATTGGAAGGAAAGATTTGCCGAGTCCAAAGACTCTAAGCCTTTCTGGAAGACTGTGTGTGATGCCGCTGGCAAACACTGGCCCTGCAAAATCGGAACCCTAAAAGGGGCAAATGATGAAGAAGTTAACTGAAAACAAGGTTGATTTTAAGCATGAACTAAAAAACGTCCCCTGGTTGGTTTGCTCTGCAAGAGATTTTGAATCGGAAAATTCTTCAACCACGAATTGTGCCCTATATGGTGACATATTAAGTCTGAAAGCTTTTCTTTCGGATTTGGTTACAGTATACACAATTTATCTTGAGATCTATTAACCATCGAAACACGAACAAATACTTATAACTGGAATAAAAAGGTTTTAAAAGCTACAGCGGCTATGATTATAACCAACAAAATGGCAGTAGAAATTACATAACACGGAGAGTGATATGATAAGATCCTGTAACTGCATAGTACGTTACCTTCGAAATGTTTACTTCACATTCTGTTAATTACTGTACACCGAACACAATTTCATCATACAAATTATCATCAAAACGCTAATAAATCAAAATAACTGGAATGAAACGATAGTGTTAAAGCTATTGCTCTGATGAGACCTCAGAAATTAAGTCTTTTCTGTTCTTATGCTAAGGTTTCTTTCCTCATTTTTCAAACTCCACGTTTTTCATACCCCCATTCTTCACACTTCTCGTTTTCCACAATCCTCATTTCCACACTCTTCATTTTCTACACTCCGCACTCCAGACTCCGCGTTTTTCATTACAACCAAAGTAGAGAGAAAACAATATGAATCCGACTCAGCTGCACGTTATCAAATTCTTCTACTGCGCAGCACTGGTTTGAGGCTGAGTTTGACGGGTAATATCCCTGGATTCATTTATTAAAGAAAAACAAAAAAAGAAAAAGAAAAAGAAAAGGCCCATACAGGAAATCAAGGAAAAAAAACAAACAATGAATTCGTGTAACTTTAATTCAGGTCCATCAATTGCTTGACTCGAATCTTACTTGTCTCTTTCTTCGCTCACTGAACTCTCCCGGAGCTGGCGTCACAACAGTGTCCATGATTGGCACAGCGTCGTTTCCAGAAAAGCACTTCATCTTTATTCTTTGGGCCTCCATACTTTTCTTTGATAATATTCTCCATACTGAATTCGATCTTCTGTTACCAAGTGACGTCAGTGGTTTTTTGTCAAATGGTATTTTGGCCGCGCAATTCGAATACCATTTTTGAGGGGGAAATGGAATGACTTTAAGAGCTTGTAAAATCGTTAATTTTATCACTCAATTTAATCAAACTTCGGAAACGTGAATTTCAAATGGTGAACTTTATAATTAGCAAAAAAGTTCACTTTATGGTCAGTTGGATTTGTATTTGAAACTGTATCGGCAGTGCGTCCAACAATGTGTAATGTAATGTCGCTGCAAATCCACAAGTTTAAAGTAAAAGTCTGGACTACGACTTTGAAAAAGACGAACACAAATTCGCAATGTTATGATGAACATCAACTGTTCACAACTAATATGATAATATAATAAGATGATGTCTCACATTATGTACAACTATTGCTTTGTAGACTCGTGCTCCTCTCCACAAACACCTGCTGCACTACTATACCTACTTTATCTCTTATATTTTGGACATTTCAGAAATGTTTTAAGATCAAATGCAATGTTATAAAGTAAGCGGTGATCCTGACGAAGCACTTAAGTACCTTAGTCCTCGTGAAGGAAAGGCTGCTGAGGGCTTCTCAACTTTATGTATCAAGTCCCTAATAATAAAATCAAGTGAAGCTGTACATTTTTATCACTTAGGAGGGATTCTTTGCATCCCCTTGCCATTTAGTAAATACCATTTCTCGAGAGATTTCTCCTCACTGTACGGACTATTTAAGGCGAAAACAATAAACCTAAACTTAAAGCTTGGTTTTACTTACAATTAAACTAAAGAAGCCGAAGCTAATTTCCAATTATCACTCACCAAGTTAAGAAAATGTCGCCCTAAGGCGAGAAAACATGTCATAATTAGATTAAAGAAATTTCAAAACTCTCAACAAACCGCTATGCCCCGCGTACGCTATTAATTTAATATCTATCAGTCTAAACACGAGCATTTCAACTAACAATTAGTCGCTTGCTCGAAAAAAATTAGCATAAATATACTAACGGTGAGCTCTAAATGCGTTTTCAACGACGAACATGAAGAAAGGCCAATTTAATCGACCTATAACTTTTACGATGTAAGTGTGCCATCTACAGAACATCACATGAAAAGATGAAAGTGCAGATAAAAGTGTTTGTAGACAGACTACCTACTTCAGTACTTACTTCAACTATTAAAGTATGGACGCTGTCCATTTAAGGTTGCTTATGATGTTGCTCTTGTGCATGTCTACATTACTCTGTGATAAAGAGTCAATGCAACTACCTGAAATATTAAACGTTTAGTTCAAGTTCAACTCCTAAGGTGGAGCACACTTGAAGGCACATGATGTCAATGTTAGTTCTTAGTCTTGCTCCGATGTTTTCTTGTTTTTAGTTAGCCGAGTTTCCTTTTCTGTGAAAGAAAACGAATTCGTCAGAAGTTACTCGTCATATTTAGCTCCAAACCAATGCTGCGTTTTAGAAGCAGAAGAAAACGAGCAGCGGTGATCCTTATTTATATTGTGGTCGCCAAATTTTCCGAAATTGTTTTCCTTACCGAATCTGCTTGGTCTTCCATCAAAATCACATCCGGCCTTTATGCTACCGTAACTCCTTACGTGCCAGGACACATCTTCTCCCTGTCCTGCCAGATAGGCTTGAGTCGATTGTGCCAGCATAATTTTTAGCATAATTTGGCAAAACGAGCATAATTTTTAACTTTTTTCAAAGAAAAGCACTGCCGGCATAATTTACATTTTTACTTCTACGATGTGAACAATTTTCGTAATTTTTGTATTGAATATATTTCACTTGACTGAATTATGTTTCTAGAATGTTGTTGCTAATAATGAATTGCGCCTACGGTGAATTCACTGCGGTCGTTGTAACGTTTCCTGGTTCTAGGCCCTACTCATACGACTCGCTAGCGAGTTGACTGAGATCCAAGATAAAAGATGGCGTCCACCTCGTCGAACACTTTTAGTTCTTAAGGCAATGTCTCATTAATTAACTCCTCTTTCAACGATTCGCAAGACCATGCTCCAGAAGGTCATGTTCGGGCTTGTGTTATGCTTCAGTACAATAAACGCTGATAAGCGTATTTCTCTGCATCCTTACTTTGCCTTAAGAAGCTCCATTGATTGAAAAATGATGAGCAGCATGTTTATCGATACTGAGGAACAAATGCAGGGGAAACGTGCAACGACACAATGTTTGATAATTGGTTTATTAGAATAATGGGCTCAGTCACCAGATAAGTAATCAGTTGTTTGATTTGTGTTTACCCCGGTGCTCTGCCTTTATTTTGCTTAAAAATCAAGTAGTATAATTCTGATGCCAGGAGCATAATTTAGAGAAACGAGCATAACTCGGGCATAAATTTCATAAATTTTGAGCAGTGCTAGGAGCATAATATGCCAGTTTTACGAGCACAATCGACTCAAGCCTATTGCCAGGGCCGTGCAATTTGAACAATAGGTTCCTCAGATATTAACATATCCGTGCATCTGACAGGTGACCCAGGTACCAAAAACATCATGACCTGCCAGCTTAGCGCGTGCGTAGTCCATTTACTGCAGACCATTCGTAGAAAAGTTACAAGTTGCTTTCAGATGTGTGGAATAAATAAAAAGAGACTGCATTTTTGATAACGATAGTCGGAATTCGTTCCAATTTATCCGATATCTATCTCAAAGTTTCCGCCAAACCCAGCATTCTTGAAATAATTTTTCTTAGCCAAGGAAAACGATTGTATAACGGTCCATACAAAGCCAGGTTCAGACTGCAAGTCGCAGTAAACAGAAAACCGTTCATTGTTTGAATTAAAGATGTCCTGATGTCGAGGCACGTTCTTAGCTATGTCTTTGCAGTTTCCCGGATGTTTCATCTTCTTGCACCGCTGACCAGAGAATGTGTAAGGACAGGTACAGTTAAACCTGGTGCTAAAGGTGTCGAAACTCTCCCGACATACTCCTCCACTGAGACCAAGATTGGTGCGGCTTCTGTCGATGCAATGATGCTTCTCTGGTGTGTATTTTTCTCCAGCCTACAGCAACATTCAAAGGATTTTTTAGCCCACCGTGCTCATCGAATTGGGTTAGCATGTGCGTTTTAGCAGCCACCCACAAATCTCACCGGGAACGGATCGAATCGATAACAAACAGTGCGAGCAAAGTACGTGTGCCTACAACACATAGCGGGGTGCCAGAATAGAGATGAAATGTCCATCAAAATTAGATTTGAAATGCAGTAATACAGCAAGTCAATGATGTCTTTATGAAATTTGTAGTCACTTCTGTTCTGCCCTCCCCTTCGTATAACGACATGGCCTTTAAGAAAAAAGTTTGCGAGAAAGAGAATGAACCCAATCCTCTCTCAGCAAAATCAGTTTGTTTTGGTTTTGTCTAGACCAATCATATCGCAGACAAAACGGTATGCACAAAATTTTTTGTTGGTATTTGTCCAATTTGTTTTAGCCAACCTAGTTGGCCACTGATATTTCATTCAAAGTTTCAATCGCCCAACGATGTGTAAAGTCTCACTCATAAATTTTAAAAAATTGTATGAAAAATGGTAAAATATGACAATGTAAAGTCGTTCTCAAACTCTGACCCTTTTCTAGAAGGATGTGCACATAAGGAACATAAATGATAACATGGGACTCTTTTTATCATTGATACTCCTTAAAATTATGTAAGATTATCATTATTTAGAACAGGAACCGAATGATATGTATTATCGAAAACTGCATGCCATCCATTTACAGTTTAAAAGCGTCAACTAGAGAAAGCGGAGATTAGGGTTAGACTTCACCATTGAAGAGTCTACTAGAAAAAACTGGAAATAATTATAATAACATTGAAATAGAATACAACCCGAAGGAACTTTCTTTCTCCAGGCATTATTGTGGATGTCAAGTTTTTTTCTTTTTTTAATATAGTCATTCACCCCAAACGGAGACACACAGTCAGGCCTAAAATGATCATCCGTGAGGTTTTTTTTGCCAAGCAGATAATAACCAGTACTCACCCGTTTGAATAAACCTCATGGAAAAGAATTTATAAATGTCAGAAATTCAAAATGAACACGGATACTATAAGTCAAAAACCGTAATTTTGCACGGAAATTAGCGTAGTTAATTCATTTTGCAATGAAAAACCTTCACAAATGTTACAGGCTTAAATTTTTCGTTTTCGTATCTTCTCTCTGGCTTGTAAAGTAAGTATACTTGATTTAGAAGCCAGAAATAATCGTAAATCATTGAAATTAGATCAATTTTGTACCCGTGCGGGGGCTTAAAGCGCTTCATAAACAGAACACGATAGAGGTTATGTCATCATGTTTTAGCTTTAAGGGGACCTTCTAATTGATAATTATAAAAGTTGAAAAATTGTGGCGAAAACAATGGTTGTTTCAATGGTTGTTTCTCCAATAAAACAATGGTTGTTTCTCCAATAAAAGGCTGGAGAAGAGATCGGTTTTCGAGTCATGTAACTGCGAATGTCTCTTTCGCTCTCAATACAATAATCAAACTGACATCTGAGAGTATGTAAGTTGACGAAACAACATTCAGGCGATTAAATGAAATGTTATGCTGCCCCTTTCTATAGCTATCAAGTCCTATACAAACAAACTTAATGCAACCATGCAATTCAGTCTTCGTCTTAAGCTATGCAACTTAGTTGCATAGCAACTAAGACCCCAGTTGGTCTTTACCCTTGGTTGTTCTAACTCCCGAGGATAACATATTTCAATTTTTTAGGCTTTTTAATTTAATTTAGAACCATGTTATATTAATTGCATGTGTTACAAATATAAGTTTATATAAAGGTTCGTAAGGCGTATTTTAACATATTCGTATGATAGCTTATGCATACAAGCCATGAATTATTATTTAACTACCACTACAACGCAGTTTTGTTCTTCTTTTCAAAAGGGAGCCAGGATTGCATTAGCTTTGCATTTTTGGTACAGGAAACTCGGGCTAATCTCCTACCTAAGCAATGCAAGCTAAAAACAATCAACGTAATTTAGTGTTAATAACTGAGTTGAAAACGTAAATTTGCCACCGTAACGAGTGAAAAGGCTGACGTTTCGAGCGCTAGCCCTTCGTCCGAGCAATTTGCAATACTCTCCCACCGACGCAACACCACAGTTTTTGTGTGGGATTTCTCACACTTTGTCAAGGCCCGCGAAATTTATAGTTGTTTTTTCACAGTGGATTGCACAGCGGCCATTTCTGTTCTCAGTTGTTGAGTTTTGGCGAACTTATACGGAATTTCATGGGGATTTTTGTTTGCAAGGTGAGGATAAGTCATTTTCTATTTTTACGGATTCTTTGCGTGCTTTAACTTTTCAATTTTGTTGTGAGAGCTTCACGGTTAAGCTCTCACGAATGGTGATTACGTTTGTGTACCTGGTTTGTGTTCTTTCTTTTATAATCTGAGGCGTTTGTTTCGTTATTTTTTCAGGTGTTTATAACATAAGATTTTTTCACGCAAGCCAACACGCTGAAACGCGGCTTGTGCTCAGTGCAGGCTGCACAGGAGCTTTTACGCTTTCACAAGCCAACATTTATCGGCTTGGACCTTCGGTGCGGGTTGTGTCGGATTGAAAGGAGTCACTGTACTCTCGCAAGCCAACATTTGTCGGCTTGAATATATTTGTGCTGGTTGCACTTCAAAGAGTCTCAGAGTGTAGCAACGTGTCTCACGAGTGTCTCAAAGTGTCACAAACTGAAAGAAACTATTGTTTGCCTTGAACTGTCAAGAGTGTTATTTATGTTAATAAACTGAGTTTCTAGTTAGTTGGATTGTTGTTGTTGTTGCTCGCTCAAGAACACAAGTAAATATGGGGATCTCCATTGAACAATTCCGTCCAAGGATCAGATCTCATGACAATTTCGTGAAAATAAAGGATGTCTCATCGCGTTTTAAGGATCGGTTTTGGAATATAATGCTAATGACGTTTTATTTTAATGTGTTTTATTTGCTGACACTGAAACAAGTTGTTATACCATACAAAATGTTGAATCAAGTGATGTTTTGGTTTACACAAATGATGTGCTACAATGTTTGTATTCCATTGCTTATAAGACAAGCAAATGATGTGGAGGAAAATCCTGGCCCTACGATATTTGATATCATTGACCCGATGATAATAGTGTCTGAGACTACAGTTGAGGAAATGAAGCACTCTTTGGTGAAAATGCTGGTAAGCAATGTGTAGCAATATCACTTACTGCTATTATTTGTCATCAAGTAGAACATATCAGTGAATGGACTTCTTCCACTTTGAATAATATTTTGACCATTGGAAATAATCTATATGTTTCTATAAGCAAAGATTTTTATGGTATGCCCCATTCATTTGGGAAATGTACTTTGCTGAGCATTAAAGGCCTTAAAAACCTTGTATCATATTTGCAAATGTCTTGCTCAGAAGTACGGGTTGTTTCTTTTGAAATCAGAGGTGTTTAATCAGTGATTGTCAACTTGATTTGAAAAGTGGTCGAAATGGCAAAGAGTCATGGGCAAAATATCGCGCATAATCACTCCAGGTTGACAATAACCATTTTGCCTTGCACTGCTTATACCTTGATTGCAGCATTCCTACGTGCGTTAAGTGCTCGTAACTTATGGGAAACACACGCGTGTTACACCAAAGAACCCGTGTGTAGCAGAAAGAGGCGATTACTCGCAATTTCTCGTAGTTTTGAATTTCCCTTTTGTTTTTCAGAACACGCATATACCTGTATTTTTTTTATACGGATGCGATAGAAATTAATTGGAAAAGCATTCCTTGAAATAAGAAGTCGTCGTGTAAGTAAGCTTTGAAAACGGGGGATTTTCTCGAATACATAGATATTATTCCATGAAAAGTGCGTAAGAACGATTTTTATTCACGGGTTGCGATACACCACGAAAAATGAACGAGTGAGCGCAACGAACGAATAAGATTTTTGATGCATCGCACTTTCCATGATACGAAGTTTTTATTTCATCACACTTAGATTTTTTCTCATTGAACAAAAAATTTCAAAGATTGGAAGTAATCAACTTTTCAACGACGAATGTGAAAGAAGACGATTTTATCGAGCTTTTGACTTTAAAATGTAATAGTGTTTTCTATGGAACATCACATGAATAGTCAAAGTAAAAAGTGTTTGCAGAGAGACCGCCTAAAAACGCAAATTTCAAATATTAAAATATGGATGCTGGGTATTTAAGGTTGCCTACGACGTAGCTCTTGTGTTTGTCTACATTCCTTTTTAACTCGTGAATTGCGTGCATGCGCAAGAGCGAGTTATAGATACGATGTGGGGAATAACATTCGCTGGCTCGATTGGTCGATTCCTGTAAACTTGTTTTCGATTTTAGGCTTTTGAGTGCATTTGATAGTTTTTGGCGAGCAATAAACAAACGAAATGGCGACCTTTGTTGCTAAGAATAGTGGTGGGGTGAAAAAGAAGCCAATGATAATCTTAAAAGAGTGTTTTTTTTCGTTTTAGTTTCAACAAGCGGCGCCAGCGACTGGCAGGTATGCAAGGATTCACATTGACATAACAGAACGACCTTCGTTTTTCATAAAATCGTAATTCACAATCCTTGAATTTGAAAACAATCCGAAGATTCATTGAAAATATCACTTACTGCGAAGCGCACGGAGTTTACAGATGTTCAAAAGCTTTTTCTGTTATGGCGTGAGATTGAGGACAAAATCGATCATTACATTTCGTATCGTGTGTTTTTCCTGTGTGAAGCAACAAAAGATGCCGGCGACTGACGAAATTACAAGTAAACACGAAAATCAAATAACGCCTGATTTTCAGTGAATTTTTAACGAACAATCTTCTTTTAAGGTTCAAGACAATTTGAAGATTCAAAATACGTATTACGTACCAAAATGCAAAAGTTATACACCACAAAATTGATAAATAGGCCTGAAATAAAATTCTATCTTGTTCTTGATTATACGTTGCCTAGCACGTGACTAAAATCTACCCAGGCGGAGATCCAAAATGACGGTGGCAGTCTTGACTCGTTCCCGTTTGTCTCATTTGATAAAGAGGGAATCGTTAATGTTTTCATTAAGACAGCATTGTCTTGATTTTCTAATTTTTACAATGATAGACAGTAAATTTCACTTTTCACCCACATTTACTTCCAACCTTTTCTTTTGAACCAGAAACACAAATGATATACGTTTAAAACACATGACATCATCCACCCTTGTCAAATGTAATAGCATGATCATTTCAATTTCAATTACTTTGTTTCTTTGCTACATTAGCGAACGCTGAACTGCTGCTTGTACTCTAGATACGACAATCAACCACAAAATTCCCTAAACCAGATAACATTAAACATAATCCAAGAAATCATGTGTCAATTCACGAGTTTGCTTATAGAGCACTTTGATTTTCGTTTAGTACTCCTCAGAAGTGTCTTAATAGCCTTTTTTTCTTTTTTTAAATTCGTGGGAGGATATACGTCGCAATGTGTCTTTTAATTATCTTTAGAATAGTGATCACAAAAAAAACAAGTAGTTTCACAACAAGAAGCGGTAGAGACCAGCGAGAGACAAAGGAGATCGCCAATAGCCTTTAGAATAGTGATTTAATCTTTGAATTGTCTTTCACTAGATACTTACAGCTAGGTGACAAAACTCATTCTCTCGCTATTGAAATATTTTCTTCGTTTCCATAGAGGAATTGACTCTGCCACAGTTAAAAGAGGCAGTTGAACACGAATTATGAATGATGGTCGATCCGGCTCCAGCTCTTTATTTTTGGCTGAACTCTCTATAAAGGAGTCCACAAATGCAAAGGTTCAAAAACTGAGAAACAGTCCAATTGGGAATTACGTCACGCAACCTCCTTACTTTTGTATCCGCCACCTTTGATGATATTTCAACTGGGTTTCTTTTAGGTTATTTGTATATTAAAGGAGCTGAATGTTTGGAATGACTTTTTTAAGCAGTATTAGTATGCAAAGAGAAAGAATAGGAAAACAGTTTAAGGAAACGGTACAGAAACACTCAAATTTAATTTACACCACGCACAAAACTAGGGTCCCTGGTTGGCACAATGTCGTTTCTTAAAAAGCGCTTCATCTTCATCCCTTGGGCCTCCATCATGCTGTTTAATATGGACAAGTTTTGCTCAAAGCATAATTCTTCAAAATTTGCCCAACAAAGCGACGTTTACGGCCAAGTTGGATCGTTAAGATCGTGTCTTTGTCTGCAGACAAATTTCACCTATTTTCCTCTCACAACCTTCGGGAACTGAAACATTCTATGCCCGGTGCCGGAACGATCGATTCTGACAGTTTTACTGGTCTGAGCCGGGGCACCAGCAACACAATATCGCCCTCGTTGCCGAATTCGACTGAATTCGGTTTTATGTTACCAAAGTGACGTCAGCGGTTTTTTTTGTCAAATGGTACTTTGGCCGCGCAATTCGAATACCATTTTTGAGGGGAAAATAAGATGTCTCACATTATGTACAAAAATCCTGAATGACCTTTACACTTCACTGGTGCTTTTCTTGACAAACACCTGCTCCAACTACTATACCTACTTCATCTCCTACATTTTGAACATTTCAAAAATTGTTTTAAGAACAAACGTGCAATGTTATAAAGTAAGCAGTGATCCTAACGAAGCACTTAAGTACCTTAGTCATTATCAAAGAGAGGCTGTTGAGGGCTTCTCACAGTTATGCATCGAGTCCCTAAAATTAAAATCAAGCAAAGCTGTACATATTTATCACCTAGGAGAAATTATTAACCTCTCACTGCCACTAAGTAAATACCATTTCTCCTCACTGTACGGATTTTTTAAAGCGAAATCAAGAAACCTAAACTTAAAGCTTGGTTTTACAAATGATCAAACTAACAAAGCCGAAGCTAATTTTCAAAGAAGAGAAAAGTAAAGTAAAAGTTAAGAGAAAACGGTTGATTGACCGAGTCAAGAAAATGTCGCCCTTCGAACACATGTCATTATTAAATTAATAGCGAACGGAGGTATTTAAACATCTCCGAATCTAAACACAAGCATTTCAACTTACGATTAGTCACTTGCTTGAAAATAATTTCCATAAATCAACTAATGGTGAGCTCTGAATGTGTTTTCAAAGACGAATATTAAAAAAAGGCCAATTTTATCGACTTTTCACTTTTAATTAAGATGTAAGTGTATTATCTATTGAACATTACATGAAAAGATGAAAGCGCAGGTAAAGAGTGTTTGCTCAGAGACCGCCTAGTTCCTTCAATTATTGAAATATGGACGCTGTGTATCTAAGGTCTAAGCTTGCTTATGACGTCATTCTTTTGCATGTCTGCATTCCTCTATGATAAAGGGTCAGTGTAACTATCTGAAATATTAAACGTTTAGTTCAAGTTCAACTCCTAATTGGACCAAACTTTGAGGCACTTGATGTCTTTTGTAGTTCTTAGCCTTGCTCCGATATTTTCCTACTTTCAGTTGGTTGTCTTTCCTCTTCGAAAAAATTCGTAAAAAGTTACTCGTCACATTTAGCTCCAAACCAATGCTGCGTTGTAGAAGCAGGAGAAAACGAGCAGCGGTGGTCAGGATTTAACGTTTTTTTTTCAAATTTTCCGAAATTTTTTTCACGGAAGACTGCACCTAGTTTTCCATCAAATTTACATTCCTCTTCTATGCTATTGTAACTCCTTATGTGCCAGGACACATTTTCCTCTTGTTTTGTGAGGGCGGTGCAATTAGAACAATTGATTCCTCGGATATTGACATATTCGTACATCTTGCAGGTGTCCCAGGTACCAAAAATGTCATGACCTGCCAGCTTAGCGCGTGCGTAGTCCGTATACTGCAGACCATCCGTAGAAAAGTTACAAGTTGCTCTCAGATGTGTGGAGTGATTAGCAAGATACTGCATCTGTGATAAGGATAGTCGGAACTCGTTCCAATTAACTTCCCCCTCTTCAGTATTAATCTCAAGGTTTTTGCCAAACCCTGCATAATTGAAGGTATTTCTCTTGGAAAAGGAAAACGATTGTATTAACGTCCATACAAAGCCAGGTTCAGACTGCAAGTCACAGTAAACAGAAAACCGTTCATTGTCTGAATTTGAGATGTCGTATTTTCCTGATGTCGAGGCACCGTTCTTAGCTATGTCTTTGCAGTTTCTCAGGTGTTTCATCTTCTCACACCGCTGACCAGAGTAGGTGTTAGGACAGGTACAGTTAAACCTGGTGCTGTGAGTGTCACAAATCTCCTGACATACCCCTCCATTGAGACAAGGATTGGTGCGGCAGCATCTGTTGTTGCAATGATGCTTCTCTGGTGTATATTTGTCTCCACCCTACAGCGACATTTAAAGGATGTTTTAGCTCACCATGCTCATCGAATTGGGTTGGCATGTGCGTTGTAGCAACCATCAACAACTCTCACCGGAAACGGATCGAATCGATAACAAACAGTGCGAGCAAAGTACCTGTGCCTACAACGGGGTGCCAGAATGGAGATGAAATGTCCATCAAAATTAGATTTGAAATGCAGTAATACAGCAATGGTTAATTCAATGGTGTCTTTATGCAATTTGTTGTCACTTCTGTTCTGCCGTTCCCTTCGCATTACAACACGGCCGTTAAGAAAAAAGTTTGCGAGAAAGACAATGAACCCAATCCTCTCTTAGCCAAATCAGTTTGTTTTGGTTTTGTCTAGACCAATCATATCGCAGACAAAACGATATGCAGAAAATTGTCTTTACCCAAGACTGACATACAACAGACCTTTTCTTTAAGGAGTATCGCAAAACTTGATCATGTGGAAATATTTATTTTATTTACGAACTTGAATATCTTGGGATATTTACTTTGTTTACGAAAGTTCATAAATAAATGAGTAAAACATTAGATAAATAATCTTATCTCACCTTCACCGTGTAGCTTCTAACCAAATCATAATAATTTCCCCCTTGCCTCCATTTCATCGCCGCTGGCTCCATGTCCTTGTTAGCTTCGTTGAGCTCACAATTGTTTTCTTTGGATAGAGGGAAATAATTCATGGATACACAAAGGCAGTCATCTTTGCACTTCAAGTGACACTGGATGGCGTTTGGGACTGTCAATCTTTCAAACAAGTGACCCTCAAGAATTTGGTTATGGATGACATCGTCATCGATAGCAAACTTGAAGTTTTGACATGTTACTTTTTTCTGTGCCTCAGTGGAGAGGGTCAAATTGAATACAAACAGCACGACTTGGAGATATTGCACGATGCCCATAACAATAGCACTATTAATGTGAAGAAAAAAAGATGCATGATTATTTCATCTGACAAGCATGGGGTAATCTGGGACGAAATACATAGATATTTGGGCCTCTTGCTTAAAAGCGGCCTACATTGATGCATTTTTTAAAATTAACTACGAAATTGTTTTACTTAAAGCATGAAGCGTAACATTTATCTTAATTGCAACGGAAAGAAAATAATCGTTAGCAGTAAAATTGCCAAAATTTTAGTCGCTAGCCGTAAGAACCATTACCATATTGAGACCTTCTTCTGAGTCAGTAAACGTTCCGAAAGACTGAAAAGAGTGTATTCGTCTCGCTGTGAAGTCGATCTTCACTACAGAATCACCTATTTGCGGAATTATGAAAAGAAGACTAGGCAAACATTCAAGCCTAAACGAAATTGCTCCTCGACGATTTGTGTTAGGAATGCTCTACAAAAGGAGCCGTAAACGTTCCCTGCAGTTTAGCCTAAGCTGAACACAGTTTATAGAGAATTGATTGTCAGTTCAAATGCTAAGCTGATTTCTCTTCATTGTCTAAGTTGTAATGGAAGGAGATATATTAGCAAATGGAACTGATATAAATAAATACACGAACCAGTAATTGCTGATTAAAAGTATGTCTGCTACAGTCACTTGAATACAAAGTTAAATCCGCCCGCATGACGAGCTTTGCGTCGGAAAAAAATTTTATGCAAATTAGCTGGCTGCACATTGAATGTGCAGCCAGCTAATTTGCATAAGTAAGTCAAGCCAAAGTTTGACGCCTCTTGGTGGCATGAGGTGTTCGATGAACATTCCAGGACATCCGATAATCGCTATAAAAAAGTTAATGAAGCTCCCCTCCAATGAAATGGAAAAAAACGCAACTTCCGATGATTACATTTCTAATCATTTTCAAGATACAACTCTACTTTGTTCGCTCACTTTCCAGAAACAAGAGTCCAGAGAAATGCCTCATACAAACTTAACGGGTCTAATTCGAAAAAACCTAAGGGGCGGTACTCTAAGTTTATTTTCTCTGTAGAGACAATAAATGTCTTAAAGAAGACAACAGTAAATCGTTAACACAAGGTCCACAAATAGTCCTGGCCAAATGTTAGAAAGAAACATATAACAGGAACACTTTAAAACACGTAAAAAAGAAGAAACTTAAAAATCACCTCCATGATCGAAGACCTGGGCCAATCTAAGGCTAACTCCGACAAACCCTTCTTTACACAGGTCATGGTTTTGAACTTTTAAAGTCCAGAAACTGTGTTGATCAGATAATCCAGAGAATACACATCGCTTTCCATTGATGGTCTCCCCGTTCAGTCTACAACCTTCGACGCAATGCAACTATTCTTTTAATGACCCTTTTTGTACGAAGGTTTTGGAACGGCATGTTTTAGCTTTACCGAAGACATCCCTATTGCCAAAATCGACTATAACAGGGGAGAAGCTGGTCTGAAACACCGTTATCGCATTTTAGGTGATTGTGAACAAATTCACACGTATGAATATCGTCTTACGCGTCTGTCGTGTAAGGAGGGTAAAGACCCAAGAGGGTATAGAAGAGATTAAAAATAACCCTCAGGTATACACTATCCAGAGGGTATAGAAGAGATTAAAAATAACCGTCAGGTATATACTAGCCAAGAGGGTATAGGAGAGATTAAAAGTAACCCTCAGGTATACACTACCCAGGAAGGTATAAGAGAGATTGAAAATAACCCTCAGGTATATACTACCCCGGAGGGTATAGAAAAGACTAAAAATAACCCTCAGGTATACACCACCTAAGAGGGTATAGAAGAGATTAAAATAACTCTCGGGTATACACTACCTAAGAGGGTATGCAGGAGATTAAAAATAACCCTCAGGTATACACTACTCAAGAGGGTATAGAACAGATTTAAAGTAACCCTCAGGTTTACACTACCCAAAAGGGTATAGAAGAGATTAAAAATAAACCCTCGGGTATACACTACCTAAGAGGGTATAGAACAGATTAAAAACAACCCTCAGGTATACACTACCTAGGAGGGTATGCAGGAGATTAAAAATAACCCTCAGGTTCACTACCCAAGAGGGTATAGAACAGATTAAAAACAACCCTCAGGTCTACACTACCCAAGAAGTATAGAACAGATTAAATATAACCCTTAGGTATACACTACCCAAGAGGGTATAGAACAGATTAAAAATAACCATTAGGTATACACTACCCAAGAGGGTATAGAACAGATTAAAAACAACCCTCAGGTATACACTACCCAAGAGGGTATAGAACAAATTAAAAACAACCCTCAGGTATACACTACCCAAGAGGTATAGAACATATTAAAAATAGCCCTTAGGTATACACTACCCAAGAGAGTATGGAAGAGATTGAAAATAGCCCTCAGGTATACACTACCCAAGAGAGTATGGAAGAGATTGAAAATAGCCCTCAGGTATACACTACCCAAGAGAGTATGGAAGAGATTGAAAATAGCCCTCAGGTATACATTACCCAAGAGAGTATGGAAGAGATTGAAAATAGCCCTCAGGTATACACTACCCAGTAGGGTATAGAACAGATTAAAAACAACCCTCAGGTATGCACTACCCAAGAGGTATAGAACAGATTAAAAATAACCCTCAGGTATACACTACCCAAGAGGTATAGAACAGATTAAATATAACCCTTAGGTATACACTACCCAAGAGGGTATAGAACAGATTAAAAATAACCCTTAGGTATACACTACCCAAGAGGGTATAGAACAAATTAAAAACAACCCTCAGGTATACACTACCCAAGAGAGTATGGAAGAGATTAAAAGTAACCCTTAGGTAAACACTACCCAAGAGATCATAGAAGAGAATAAAAATAACCCTCAGGTATACATTACCCGAGAGTGTATAGGAGAGATTAAAAGTAACCCTCAGGTATACACTACCCAAGAGGGCACGAAAAATTGAATTCACATTAATTTATATCAGGAGACCGCTCTTTGTCTCGACTCTTTCTTTTGACTGAAATTTGAGGCATCCATCGTTAACTTATACCCTTTACTAGTTCCCGAATGTCGTTGTCAAGCTCGGCTATTCTTGACAGACAAGAATCTTTGCAATTTCCCATGATATTTCGACTGGAGGCATTTCCCGCCTAAAGTATACGGTCGAGAGCGATTTGATTTACCGCATCAACAACAAGATTATATTTTGAGACCTCGCGAATCCATCTGCTGGAATTCTCCCTGTCTAATTAGTCCGGCACAGAGACCAATTGAAGATATACGAATATGTTGTTTGGTTACCTGGGGTTGAACGAACAGCCTTTGTTCGCGCGCTTGAGACCTGCTGGCGGGACAGAACGTATTGTACTCTACACTGGTGACAGAAATATAGCGCCTCTTTAAGATTCATGCTGCGATTTTTTTTCGGGGCCAAAGCTCATCAAATCTTAGTGAAACAGCCGCTGCAATGAACTTTATCAAAAACTGACGTTCATGTGTGAAATCGCCCAAGTTAGAGGAGTGTTTCTTGAAACGTAAAACTTTCAAAAGTTTCGTGTGTGTCCTTTACAAAAAAAAAAAAAAGCGTTTTGAAAATAAACAATGATAAAACTCGCAACTAACTTCCATTTCTTCTTTACCACTTGAGTACGATGTATCAAAACTCTCGTTAGAGCTTGCTGAAGGTAGGTATACATCGCTATCGGCATTATTTTAAGAGTATTTCAGCGCTGACCGTTACAAGAGAAGTGAGAGATTTGTAATTTTCACAGTTTTCTACTTCATCACTCAATAATTCGTTACCAGTCCATGGATCACTTTGGAGACAAAGTAAGAGCACTTTAAGGCCCGAAAAAACCTAGTGTTAAGTTTTTTTGACATTTTTCTTTTCACGGAATTGGTTTGTACATATGATAAGCTAAATGTTTCTGCGAAGCAAAATTCGCGTAATAGGCACTTTGATAATTTATTTTTAATTAAGTAGGGAATTGCCATGGAAAGTGTCTGACGTTCATGTATTAAATAAAATCGCCTAAGTTTAAGGAGTGTTTCTTGAAACGTAAAACTTTCAAGACTTTCGTGTGTGGCTGTTAATTAAAAGAAAGCGTTTGAAATTAAAGAGAGATGTCAGAAGGTTTAGATTTACAAAACTGCAAAAAGAGAAAGAAAAGTAGCAAAACTGCCAAAATTTTAACCGTTAGCCGCAAGAGCCACTACCATGTTGAGACCTTCTTCTGAGTCAGTAAACGTTTTAGAAGACAGAAAGGAGTGTATTCGTCTCGCTGAACAGCATCACCAATTTTCCAATTTGCCGTAATCCGAAAATATGTTAGACAATTCAGTCTTGACTTCATTTTAAGATTGGCAAATGGAAGTGATATGAAAAATAAACGAACCAGTTTCAATTCCTCTACTGCAGTAATTGCCGATTAAAAGTATGTCGGTTACAATTAGTTGAACGCAAAGCTAAGGTCGAAGTATATCAAATCTCAGTGAAACAACCGCTGCGATGAACTTTATCAAAAAGTATTTCATGATAGATGTTTCTGTCTGACGTTCATGTATTAAATAAAATCGCCTAAGTTTAAGGAGTGTCTCTTGAAACGTAAAACTTTCAAGACTTTCGTGTGTGACTGTTTATTAAAAGAAAGCGTTTGAAATTAAAGAGAGATGTCAGAAGGTTTAGATTTACAAAACCGCAAAAAGAGAAACTCTACCTACCATTAATTGTTAAACGATCCTTTTTCAACGATGCACTTGATGAGTATCTATCCTCGACAGAATATTCTCTAAGAATTATTTGCAATGTATTTTTGCCACATTGATATTTAAAGCGGATCGCAATTTATTGTTTACCACAATATTTGAAACATTGATGAAGGTATTAAAGTAAGCTTGCTTTCCATCAGCGAATGAAAATATCTCAAGTTTTGTCACACCTGCTAATGGCTCAAACTTATGGCGGGTTTCTTTTTTAGTTTTAAGAAAAATTATCAAGTACACACCAGTCGGCTACAGATCAAACAAATCTAACAAACTCTTATAATATCCGTAGACTCAAAAACCCACAAATAACCATTTGTATTCACTGGAAAATTCTCTCTGTAGGGGCATGCAGTTAATAATTATTTACCAAAGTAGAGGTGGATATCGATGGAGATTATCTCTATCATTTTCACCGACACTCGCTCCGGGTAAACAAGTATTTTAGTATATGCCTAACAGAAAAAAAAAAAAAAAAGTTATTTAGTTCAGTCAATAAACTGAAGAGGAGTCTGAAATTAAATTCTCGACGTGAGATTTGTCTCTTCGGCTGAGTGGAGCTGAGTGTTACTCGCTAATCACTTCCTAGCTAACCAATCAACGTGACGAAAAGCCCTATTTACCGGTGTGAGAAAAACTAAGATGAATAACTTACGTTCGTAATTACAGCCTTATAGGATGTTTTAAAAGAGAATCGCAACGTTTTTCAAAATATTATGAGCTCTATTCGTGTTCCATTGGGGAACATTAGCAGTCCTTTGTTTCGGTGACTATTGATGTTAAGTGTTTCGAAAATTGTAATTTTTGAACTAAATTTTGAATTGGTCGATTTCAGCTCCGTTTTTCGAAAAAAAATATATTTTGAGCCTAATTCGGAAAAAAGAAATGCGTATTCTTTTTTTTACAAGTAACGAAGAAGAGCTACGTACATAAACGCGCTGGAAATTAAAAGTCTAGAATGGGATACTATTCGAATAACTGAATGTGTTATTAATAAACTTTGGTCCAGACTAAACTGTTCTGTTGTGCCTATATTATTGAAATGCCAGCTGCTGTGTTACCGCAGAAATCAAAACAAACTGCGCCTCGTAACTTAAAAGACATTGAGATAAATTTTCAAATAACAAGATTCATGCACCAATTGCCTAAAGACATACAGGTGAACATGAGTTTTTAAGAGACTCACCGAGGACAAACAAGGCTAAAAGCCTTTTCGAAGAAATGCTTGCTAATAATAGTTCAAATTTTGCTGTTGGACGGCCTCATTCTTTTTCTCTGGTTTTTAGCGTCTACTTTTTGCCTTCTGAGGTATAATTCAATAAATAATTTTTAATCGATTTGTCTTGGGAATTATACCTCCGTCCGAGAGACTGTTCTATTCATTGCATTGTAAGTGAATTTGGCATTTCTCACCTTCTGGACAAGGTGCCTCCTTCTCTATCCCATGCTGTTCTCTTGGTATTTATCAAAACTTTTCCTCTCAATTTTTAAATTTTTACGGATAAATGGAAATTTCGTGAATTTGCGAAAACCTAGAACATCGTCCGAACTTCATAAGTTTTCATTCATAAGTTCAGTTTTCATTTCAGTTTTTGAAACATGTATGGGAAGCACATGCCTCGAAATTAAAAATTTACATATTTATCCTCAGCATCCGTTAATATTAAAAACACGTAAAAAGACTCTTTCTTGAAATCAAATGGAACGTTGTTTCTTCAGAGGAAGTTAATAGTAACCAAATCAACTTTACTGTCTGGTCTGAGAAAATTAAACATTTATGCTCATAAGTGGAGAAACTTGAGAAGTTCGTGTTTATCTATTTGTAAAGAGGAGCGACGACGTAAATGCGTTTGTAAGAAAAGGTCAGGGATTTTACTACATCCGATAGTGGCCAGGTTTTCAAGTTAGAAAGTTTTTGAGAGTGTAGGTCACTTTTAAATATTTATCAAACATTTGAACGCGCAATTGACATATATTTCGTATGCGAAGTAAATTGAATAAAAGTAACAAAACACCGAAGGGTTATTGTGACATATCATAGAGTTTTTAAGTTATGGTGGCATGAAGACTGCCTCAGTAAAGATAAAGCCACACTGGGTATGCTAAGCTGATTTCTCTTCATTGCTCAGGTTGCAATGGAGGGAGATATATTGGCAAAAAAAAAATACACGAACCAGTAATTGCTGATTTCGGTTGCTTTTAGTTGAATGCAAAGCTAAATGTCGAAGTATATCAAATCTCGGTGAAACAGCCGCTGCGATGAACTTTATCAAATACTGACAGGCGAATGGCAACCACACAGAACTTGATCAAAAACTTCATGTATCAAATCGCCCATCGTTGAGGAGTGTTTCTTGAAATGTTAAAGTTTCAAAAGCGTTTTGAAAATATGAGAGAACTCAAAACGTTTTGTGTTACAAAACCGAAAAAAGGGAAACTCCACCCACCATCAATTGTTAAAAGATCCTCCTTCAGCGATGCACTTATGAGTCTCTGTACTCTACAAATTCAACTCTAAGGACGAATTGGACTGTATTATTCACACTTTAATATTTAAAGAGGGTCGTATTTTATTATTTACCATAGGATCATAGGATATAAAATATTAATGAAAGCTCTTAAAGTAAGCTTTCTTTCCATCGATGAATGAAAATATCTCAAGTTTCGCCACATCTATAAATTTCACAACCGTATGGCTGGTTTCTTTTCCAGCTTTAAGAATAGGAATAAAGTACAAACCAGTCGGATAACAAACTTTGATCTGATTTTCTATTCGTAGACTGGACAAACACATAAGTTCTGTCTGTAGAGTCAGTTAGTAATTATTCACTGAAGTTGAGGTGAATAGTGGTGGACATTATCTCTATTACTTTTACCGACAAATTTATTTACTGCAATCAGTAAAAACTTGAAGAACTAAAATGAATTATTTATGTTCATAAGTGCAGCTTTATAGAATGTTTTAAATAAGAATCGCGATGTTTTTCAAAGCAGTAAGACCCCCCGTCAAGTTCGACTGTCAAACATAAGAGCTCTTCTATGGCGGTGACTATTTAACAAATAGAGAAGCCTGGACTGTGCTCTGTTCTGTTATGAAGCACGCAGGAAGCGGCTAGAGCACGAAAGAAGTGTTTCTCCTCACTTCTTAAGTGCTCTAGCTGCTTCCTTAGTGCTTTACAACAGAACAGTATGTGCACAGTCAAGGCTTCACTGTTTGTTTTATAATGAAAGAATCGGTTAAGTTGCCCAAGCATTAATTTCAATTTTAAAAACAAACTTTATTTCCAAAGCGGACATCAGTGTCGTCAGCATGCTCTATACTCTCATAAAGCACGCAGCAATAAGCCAATCAGAATCCCTGTTAGAATGGTTCAAATAATCTGATTGGCTGTACAAGACTAAAGCTGTCAAAAATGTCAAACCATCAAAGTTCACAAACTTAAATAGCTCGGCAGGTCGAGTTTAACACTTTTGCCTGAAGATTTTTAGTCTCTTCTACAGAATCTGAAAGTGAAATGTTCAGTGAACTTCTGCCGAATTGTGGCTCATAAAAACAAGCAAGTTTTTTCACATGACAAGTAGAAAACAAAGTGTATAAGGCAAAAGTTTTAGGAATGAACGATAGCCGAATTCACCGGAACATGAACATCGCTCGTGATGACAACACCGTAAAACTAGGCTACAATGACTGATGTGGCCCTCCACTCGACGCATCAGAAAAGATATCAGAGCAAGCTCTTATTTTTTCACTCGAAGGGCGACCGATGTAGTTTCTGAGGTTTGCTTCATTGCGATGACCGGAGATCGCCATGATGATCGCAGTCGCTCTGACATCGTCATGAGTCGTATGAATTTTAACAATTAGGCCAGTTTGGTCATATTTTTTTCCTGTTTTGTTTTTGAAGACAAAACTTTATATACTATACGAGTGTGAGCTGTGTTTGATCTTTGTTACCACACATAAGCTTGCAATCTAACTGAGCGTGAAACCCTTTCGAACTCGGTCTGTCCATTTTGTTTTCTCTTTGAGGATTTTCGACTCTGCTCACGTTTCAGTAAAGTAAATCATGGCGCCTGGCATGTTTACAAACCTCGGTCTGGTTCCTCCGTTGCTACTTGCCGTCTCGCTTGTTCCGAAATTTCACTTTCAATTATCGAAAAAAAGCTAGAGAGAAGTCCCGGAAAGGTCGGACATAGTACAATTTGGCAGATGGCGTGACAGCTTCAGCTCAGCTCCATGCTCTATACTCTCCTAGAGCACGCTCTTTTAACCAATTTCAGCAGGCGTTATATCCGAACTTTATCATAATGATGTGTAATGTTCCAAAACTTTTTAATTTACAGGACAATTGCCTTACAAGGAATTTACTTTAGACTGTTTTCTTTGGTTTTCATGATAGGAATTTCACTTTTGAAGGAGTAGATCCCTTCAGGAAATTTGTCTGCCTAGTAAATTGAATAAAATAGATTAAAAAATTTAAGTTTACTACAACTTTGGCACAGTGTAGCTCCTCACCTGATCATGGCAATTTCTTTTCTTCTCTAAATCTCATCGCTAATGGCTTCATATCTTGATTGGCATTATTGAGCTCTCAGTTGCTTTATTTGGACTGAGGGAAATATGATTATATATACAAGCAGTCATACTTACACATCACATGTAACAAACGAATGGTCGCAAAATAAGGTGCATAGTTCCCTAATTATCTGTAATTGTCATAATTATCTACACAATTATTTCTTGGCCATGAATCAGAGTTGAACCATAAAGGGAAGGCTGTTGAAGTCATTAAGGTGCCATTTCGAGTTAACCCGAGGTGAATACACTTACATGATTGCTGTATCAGTCAACTGCTGCTTGGAAAAACCTGAAATGAAAAAATGGAAAAATATCACAAAATCTTTCTCAGACTCTAACCCTTCTATAGAAAGATGTGCAAATAAGGAACATAGATGATAATATTGGACACTTGTTATCATTGATACTCCTTCACATTGTGTATATTTTGAACAGGAGCCGGATGATACGAATTAATCAAAACCGCATGCCATCCATTCACAGTTTAAAAGCGTCAACTAGAGAAGGAGAGATTAAGGTCAGCATTCACCATTGAGTAGTCTACTAGTGATCAAAACTGGAAATAATAGTAATAACACTGAAATAAAATATCACCCGAAGCAATTTTACTGTTTCTCCAGACATCGTTGTTGATGTTAAGTTGTTTTACTATTTTTCTGTAGTCATTTAAGTGTCATTGTCTGAGAAAGTGTTCCAGGGGCCAAAACTTGTGGTCAACCGATTTGGCTGAAACTTGGCACAGAAGTTGGTTGCCATGAGATATTTCAAAAGCCAATATGGCTTCCTTCTCTGACTTTAAGTTTTAGAGTTTCAGGGGGGGTCTCATTTTTTGCTCTTTGAGCACAAAAAATCCATCCTTTCAGGGGTCATTTTGAAAGTGCCATAAAACCCAACTGGTAAATTGTGCTGCCAAATGAATTTGACTATGAACATTACTATAATAGAGCTTTCATTTCATGCATGTAACTTTGCCCTCAAGGAATTGGACAGAGAGGAGCCTGGGGCTAGAGTTTGGCCAAAATTAATGTCAAAATTACAACCCAAAATTGCCATTTTTCAAAAAATCAGTGTATCTACCTGCCTTCTTGCATAACATCCGTACCTATACCATTATTTACTTTATTGACCCAATTATCAAAATCACTTGAGAAAAATTTGGCTTATCACGGTTTGTTGAATTTTTGTCACAAACACTCCATGCCTCTATAAGGTCATGCAAAATGGAACTTTGAGCATAATTCATGCCATAAATAAACCAAATTGTTGACATGAAGCCCTGATTCTGTATTTGGTCAGTGAAAATGAATTGTTAAAGCCAAATCAGTTTAATTGTTTAGAAATACTCTGATTCTTACCTTACAATTGCTCTTAAAGGCCTTTGATTAGCACAAAAAATACCCTGATTTAGCAAAACAAGTGTTAATTTGTACTTTGAAAACCTAGTACCCATTAAATACCACAAATGATGAAGGCCTTACCTCGATATAACGACCTTTCTAAACGATGCTTGAATTTTTCATTGATTAATATTCAGTTTTAAGTCATAATTCTTCTCCGTTGCTCCAAGTATGGAAAGTCTCTATATTTTGTCAGGCCTGATTTTTATTATGATTACAAGATAAAGTTAGCTTAACGAAAGCATTCGTTAGCATATAATCTAAGTCTGTTAATTGCCTGAACATTTCCTGTAAATACCCACCAGTAAAGGAGCATGACCATGCATACATAGATATATACGTAGAGATATGCGAGCTTCAGTTTATAGCAGTGTCGATGTGACCCGTTATTTCAGAGTCCTCTAGAGCGGAGTAAATGAAACCATCCGTCAAGAAGGAACGCACAGTTAGGAGAGCTGGATAGTGAAACAAAAAACTTGTGTTGCTAAATACAATAACCAAACGAGGCCAGGGCATTGAGATGATGCAAAATCAACTGGCCCGCCATTTTGGACATAGGAGAGAGTGGGACTGGACCGAGGTCACGTTCTTCTTCCGTTTCGCGGGTATGTTTTATCAGGTGTAAGAAATTCAAGGGTAATTTCACGATGGCACTTTGTTCCTTTGTAGGGGTAAGTGATCAGTGCGGTGCCACCGCATGGGCTCCGCACGAAACAGGAATGGTTCCTTTATTATTCTGCGAGAATGATATGACTGAATGGTTGAAGCAAAAGTACAAGGGGTCAAGTGCGTCCGGGACAAGAGGAAGACCTGGTCATACCAAACGTACAGGTGATTCAAAATATCTGTTAGGGATCATACACGCGCACAAATTCTAACTTTGAAAGGTAAGAGCGCAGTTATTTTATTGCAGCAATCTCTATAACCAAAAACAACGATAAGAATAACTTGAAGTTGAAGGCTGTTTTTCGTCTGCTCGCTCTGTTTGTTTACATTCAGCTTTACCTGTGCAGACGCTTATCACGCAATCACAATTCGAGCGTGAAACTCTACCGGTTTCCTATATTTGCCAGTTTCGTCTAAGATAAGTGAACTTGAAAAATCTTTGCAAACATACTGCATCGAAGCTTTTCGATGAAATTGACATTTTGAGCGAGAAAATGTCTTGTTTCACGGATAACTTTCTTGGTAACAAAAATTATTCGGATACATTTTTTAATTACTTATTATATACTCAACAAAATATCGCGTTTCTGATTGGTCAATGATGAATGCATAAATAGGTTATAGAGTGCAATAGAGGTTATAGAGTGCAATACGGAGAAGTTGCCATGGAAACACCGGGGAAGCGCCAAATTTGAACACCAAATTATAAACAAAAATGGCTGACAGCCGGTTTGCTTTGTCAAACCAAAACATCGTTGAGCAACTTAAAGAAAATGCGAAAAACAAAAACACGTTGAAAGCTACACAGACCTGGTTAAATGTCTGGCAAACATGGGCGACTCGACGAAAAGTAAACCCAAAAATGGAAGAATACGAGCACGAACAACTCGATAAAATGTTGGAGTAATTTTGTCGAGAATTTAATAAATAAAAAATCGTATGAACCTGCTCGTGCATTTCGTGATTTATGGTCACTCGTGATGTTTTGAAAGTTCTCAAATTGCACTCGCCTACGGCTCGTGCAATTTTGAGAACTTTCAAAACATCACTCGTGCCCATAAATCACGAAATGCACTCGCGTTCATACGATTTCCTATACTTATAATTAGTTATTTTAGTATGTAAATAGAGGCGGTATAATTTTAGGAATCTTATACCCAGTTTAAAACCTATCTCAGATATATCGTTGTATTCTGAATCTCGACTAATCGATTAAACGTTTTTTTCTACAAAAATAGATGAATCACGATAAAAAGAAACTACATGTGATTTTGAGACGGTATTACGACTTGATAATGACACCATGGTATACGTAGAGAATGTTTCCCGTATATGGACTCTCTGCTTCGCAACGTTAAGAAGTCCTTATATTGTCTCAAAATCTGCCGAATTAGTTTGTGTTATGGGATTTGCTTGGAAGATCTACACTAATTAAACTGCGTGCTAATGCATAGGCAATGAGTTCACGTGTGTCCTTGAATGGGAACTGATCCTGAATCGTTCCGGAAGAGCAATTGACCAGGTAGATGTTGGAAGGATGACCGTGTGCCCAAAACATCGGTTTCAACTTACTACGCTTTATAAAGCAAAGGTAATGAATAGAGATTTTTAAAGGATTGATCGATGCGTGAGTCTTATCTGGCATTATAACATACCACAGGACACCCACCTTTTTAGGCAGGCCCTTTGAGGGTTCAGTTCATAGAAATACAGCTAAAAATCCCAGGTTACAACCCTGTCATTTCCGAGCAGAGCTGATTGTTCTTTATCGCGCAAATTACGTTTGGTTGTTGTTGGTTTTTTTTAGTTGCAGGCTCGTAATGAAACATCTCTTCCCTAGTGATGCTAATGCATTACTCACCTAACACTTTCTTCACTCAAGCTTTTCCCTAGATAGTAGATTTCTAGCTCTCTACCTGTGTGTGTATGTGGGAGGGGGTAGTGGGTGGAGGGGGACACATGCTAGTGAAATCGTTACACCCCTCAATCCTGAATTACATTTGTTAGACACGGTATGTTGTTAACTTGCGAATTGTGCTGTAGGATAAATGTTGTCATCCACGCCATGAAGAAAAAGCATCATCGCGTGTAAAAAAAAGTGTCTAAAGCATTCACCCGCAAGAGGCGTGTGAGCAAATTCATGGCGGAGAGAATCTACAGGAACACTGGCGTTGTCGTTGCTATAGGCTCTGGTAAATAT
>NC_142676.1:18577630-18692630 GCF_964200805.1 Pocillopora damicornis
GAGAGCTTACTCACTAAAGCTAAAGCTATTAAAGACTTGTTGCCAGGTAGTTTCTAGTTTTCTATCAAATCAGTGCACTCACTCAATCAAAAAGACAAAGTTTGTTGTCGTGGTCCCACAATAGGGTTGTTTTATA
Organism: Pocillopora damicornis; assembly: GCF_964200805.1. Taxonomy (NCBI): domain Eukaryota; kingdom Metazoa; phylum Cnidaria; class Anthozoa; order Scleractinia; family Pocilloporidae; genus Pocillopora; species Pocillopora damicornis. The sequence goes on from NC_142676.1 coordinate 18,577,767, forward strand.
CTCAGGATAAAGACTTCACGCTCAGGAACGGAGTAGCTGCTTAAAATTATCTGGTGAGAGAAAGAGTAAAGTTTGTTTAAAATGCCACAATGTACTTTTCCAGTCTTTCATGTTTTAAAAAAGCTAAAAAATCTTCTTATGTCCAATTGTTGCACTGAGGCCGTCGGATGCTGGATTGTTTAAATGCGCTTTCAGTTATTCTGTATAGCACACACATTTAACGCGTAACCAACAAGAGATTTGTTTTTATTCCCAACCGTAAAAGTGGTTATAAGAGGCATCCCCGCGTCCACGAAAACAAGTGCAGATATAAGAGAAGAGGAATATGATAGAAAGTACGATGACAAAAAATAAAAAAAAGCCATGCAATTGTTTACTTTTTTACGAAAAACGCTCGTCGTGTTTTTGTGGATGTCGTCTTCTTGCAGTTACATCGCTGGCGGTTGTATTTCCGTGTTGTTCTTCCGTCCTTTCCACGGCTCCACTACGACGAAGAGTGGGTTCCCTGGCTGTTTCTAAGGCATTCTGATCATGAATGGATCTTGTGGGCTCCGTAACAGCTCCCTGATTCCCTGGTGCCTGCATGTTTCTTACCATGTGGTGGAGTTTGATAACACAGCACGTTACTACAACCATCAAGATGAAACAACAGCATTGAGTGGCTCAGTATCCATGAATTGGAACAAACTTCTAAAGATGAGCCCAGCAAGGGATAAAATGTATTTTGATAAAAATTGAACTTCTTATTTATTCATAAATCTGACTTGTGACATGCACATCCCTCGACGTTGCGTGACTCCTACTATGAAAAGAAGAGCAAAGAAAACAAATTGAAAGCAAAATCAACTATGCATGAAAGCTAAAATTGTTTTTAGTGCTTCAGCCGTACAGAGAAAAAAACTATTTTCTGTTACACAGAGGACGCAAATCCACCGGTGACGAAATCTAGCGCAGAGTAAACCTTGTGAGTATCAAGTCATAGCGAACGGACACGGATGCGTTTGTTGCTGCTTTAAGCTTATTTTACTCGTACTGATTGTCAGAAGCACGAAGAAATTACCTTCAGACGATGAATCAACTAACACAGCCTTGCCTGACTGAGAAAACTGATTATGCAGGAGCTGAAATAGGCAAATTTAACTCGTGTTCGTCTATCACAAGTTCGAGTGCAGGTATAATTTTTTTTTTTCTCACCGTGTTAGTCAAGATAGATAACATTGTAACTCGAACCTTTTCAATACAGCTAGTTATTCTGCTTCCCTTTTAAAACCGAAAATTTGTTTGAGTTGGGTTTTGGTGTTTCCAAAATATTAAACTGAGTACTATTACTTGGTTGTATTTGAATAAACGTGGTAAAGATCAAACCTTAACGCGGTCACCGCTTCTGTGTTTGTAGTTACTGTAAGAGGCATTAAAGAAATAAACCCCAGAAGACGTAATCAACGTTTTTTCCGATTTATAAGTTTATTTTTACCTTTCAGTTGTTTAATTAATACAAATTAAATCCATCAGCATTAAAAAAGCTCTGCGACGACTTGAGCAATCAACAGTACTATCCGTCATCAAATTAGCGTAATAACCCACGCGGGATGTTGGAGAACACGAGAAAAGTCTGTAAAGCCTGTAAAACGACAGAAAGTGTGGTCTATTCTATGGGTTTCAATAAACAATAGGTCGATAGCTTACTTATTTTGTAAAAAGTAGTATTCCAAAATGAATCATTTCCAACCGAGCTACAGCCCGTGATGTAGAAGTGACGAAAAATTGCACATTCCGTAGGATCGTTATCGGTAACTAGAGAGCTTGCTCACTAAAGCTAGCTATTGAAGACTTGTTGCCAGGCAGTTTGTCGTTTTCTATCAAATCAGTCAATCATCACTCACTCGATCCGAAAAAAAAAAAAGGCATTATCAAACAATTGTCTTACGTTGTTACGAAAAACGCTCGTCGTGTTCTTGTGGATGTCGTCTTCTTGCTGTTACACCGCTGGGAGTTGTATTTCCGTGTTGTTCCGTTCTTTCCACAGGTCCGCTACGACGAGCAGTGGGTTCCCGGGCTATTTCTGGGACACTCTGATCACGATTCGTTCTGGTGAGTTCCGTGAGAGCTTCTTGATTTCTTGGTGCCTGCATGTTTCGTATTATAAGGAGGAGTTTTATAATACAGCACGTTACCACAACCATCAAGATGAAGCAAGCAGCGTTAAGTGGCTCAGTCTCCATGACGGAGAAGAAGAGAGCCCAGCAAGGAAAAAAAATATTTCGAATGAAAAATAGAACTTCTTACTAATTCATAAACGTTTCTCCTCCAGAAGCACAAGTGTTTATAGACACGGGCCTAATCAATTGTGGTCGATATTTGCTTCAAAGCGAGGTTTTGGCAATCTATTTCAATAAATTTCTACGTAATCATTATGGTTAAGATCACCAGCTTTCTCTGTAAGGCCAACATAAGAGCGTCGTGTTTACCTTGAAAGCGGAAGCATCCTTATTACCTTTTGTAGGTATTCATGGTTTACTTATCTGTTGGTCATGGTTGACTGCAAAGAAGTAATTTTTAGCTGAACTTTCATGACATATATAATGCTTTCTATTTTAAATGTTCACAGATTTCTGAGTTCACATGATGAGCTAGGCCACTGATAATTTCATTTATGGCTCCTCAAACAAAGGGGCGCATTACAACTATTCTAATTTTAAATAACTACAGGTGCCCATGTATTTCCTAAAATTCAGCAAGATCGTTATCGGTAACCTATTGAAGACTTGTTGCCAGGCAATTTCTCATTTTCTATCAAATCAGTCACTCATCACTCACTCAGTCAAAAAAACAAAGTTTGTTCTTGTGGACCTGCAGTAGTGTCTTTTTTTCACTTCGGAAAATATAACGTCATAGACGCGCATGAAGACCATGATAGAAGTACGATGACAAGAAATGAAAAAGGCATTATCAAACAATTGTCTTAAGTTGTTACGAAAAACGCTCATCGTGTTCTTTTAATTATTTTAAGCGGGATGAAGTATGTTTAGTTTGGATTTTCTCCTCAGAGAAACTGAATAAGCATGTGTAGAATCAACGTTTTCCCTTCTTTCGTGGGCGCGTGGATCGTCCAAGCACTAGTTACGTCCGTTAGTTTGCTTTCCACAATACGGCCCAGTGATTTTTTTTATGTTTTTACTACATTCTCTGTGATTGCTTTCAAAGGCTTTGAGGTCGATTTTGGCCGTCGATGGAAAATCGCGATTAAACTAAGCAATTTTCAGTGATTTTAAGTTTACGAGTCTTCACTTGTTTTTGTTCGTCGTAGTCACTTTCCTATTTGCATACAAGACACAAGCTCAGGTGGAACTTCGAACAACTACTAATTCTTCATTATTCATGAAGTCTTGCTCCTCCAGATACAAGAGAGTTTGTGTTTATAGGCAGAGGCCCAATCAGTGAATGAGTTGGCAGAGGGATCCCTGGCACTCTGTAGGCACTTTGATCCCTTCTAGTGACAGCTCCTTGATTCCCTTGAAATATAGTTTGATCAGCACGTAACCACAATCACCAAGATAAAGTAAACAACAGCATGTGACAACGGGTGTTCACGACATTTCAGTTTATGCAGGTGATTTCATTGTTGACTGACCTCTCTTAAATAAGACTTTTGAGGTTTGTCAGGAGACAATTGTTCAACTAGACTACAGGCAGACCTACGACCGTCGTGCAATCATGTTGAGTAATATGAATGAATTCTGAACCGTCAACATAGCAGATTACTTATTCCTCAATAATCAACTGAATAAGCAATATTTTAAAAATTGAACGAAATTTCTCTATAATAATTTATTATTTACACCATTCAGGTATTGCCTACCTTCGGTAAGTCCCTTTAGGTAATATTAGCGTGCCTGATAATCATACAGTTGCCATTAGGTTCGCTTAACGCATTTGGTTACAGCTCTTTGCATCTTAAGCATCTTTCCCTAAACCGTTGTGTGCAGTTTTCAGAGCTTTTTTTTCGTTCTCGAGATTTTTGTCGTTTTAAGTTTCCAAGCTGCGGATGGGTGAATTGGAATGTTCGTTCAAGCGAAACTGCTTAATTGTATGCGGTCTCAGCGACTTAGCGACTCGACTGTGGCCACCTGTTCTTTTGAAAATAATATATAAAAAGTAGCTAAAAAAAAGTACCGGGCTCGAGAGCGGCATAAACTGGAAAACTGAGGAACTGATTTAAAGGCACTTGAAATAATTAAAAGGCTTCAACTCCTGTCACTTAACTTTGTAGGAGTCTGCTGTCATGGAGCATACTCTTTGCTTTAGTTTTTTTTGGAACAAAATTCAAGAGGCATAGCATAGCCAAAACAACTCGTCTGCTGCTATTCGAACAGGAAATTTACTTCTGGCGGAAATTGGTAGTAGTCACCCCCACTAATTATAATTTTTGAAACAATAACCAGCATTTTCGTGAAATAAAGTTTACTGTTCACATTATAGATATCTAAAACAATGTAATGATTACAGAAATAAAACAAAAACTGAAAGAATCCAAATTGAGATGTTTTTGAGACACTAATCATGATATGAATAGATAACAAAATTAGCTGCCACGCGCACTGAAATCTTGTATCTGCTAACGTCGGTGATATTTCTTCCCCCTCTCATGATGAATATTAATAATGGAAACATGATGTACAAAGGTCAGTTCTGAAAATGACCTGTTGGGATAAAAGTGTGCAATGAAAATTTTTGCATGATCTCTCTTCTTTATTAAAGCTATAAAATAAGTAAGTTCCAGCATCTAAAAAAATGGTCATAGGGGTAGCCTGAGAGAGCAGCACAGGAAATTGGAAAAAAAGGAGTATCAAACTGATTGATTAATTTCTCTTACCAAAGAAAAGCGAATCAGAAGTTTAGTCGCTTATAGATCAGTTATTTCGTTGGAAGATATTGATGGGGTACTTTCACCATTACAACAGCGACATTTGCGTTGTGAAATTATCAAGTCTCAGAAACAAGAATGGATAACGGGCGAAAAGCTTTCGTCAAAACAGACGGGAAGTCAAGCGAGCTGACGGCCTCCAGCGCCGACAAAAGCGGAAAAAAATTGGCGCGCGAAACCGAAAGCATTTTTATAGTTTTACTATGTGAAATATGCGAGGAACTGTGTCCGTTGGTAAAGCTAATAGATCATCAACTTCAACGCCAAAAGGAGAGGGAAAATACAAAACGAAGAGAGTTGAAAGATACTTCATTTTAAACACAAGAATTTGCCTTTAATGAATGCAGAACCGGGATTCGTTGCTAGTTCATGGAGTTAGGTACATAGAAGTTCAGCGCGGGTACAGTTCAACTATTGAATCTGAAATGATAGTAACACTAATACTCTACCGGTGATCCTTTTGAGCGGCCAGCTAGCGAAGCAATTTTTCCACGCCGGGAAGAGCGAGTTGGCAAGTTGTCTCTAAAATTGTCAGGGTGGTATGCACTGCAATAACCTGACATCTGGGCCCAGTGAACATAAAACTTCCTTTCACAGAGAATGAAACAAAGGAACTGGTGGCTCAGTTTGAAAAAGCTCATGTTATTCCACAATGTCTTGGGGCAATAGACGGGACTCACATTGAGATCAAACAACACGCAATAAATATAACAGACTATAGAGATCCATATAAACCGAATTCGATGACCGCGTTATAATTTAAATGTCCATGCAGTATTAATCCTTATTAATCAACTGAATAATCAACATCTAAAAATGTAACGAAATTTCTCTTCACTAATTTATTATTTATGCCATCCAGGTGTTGCCTACATTCACTAAGTTCCGTATGGTAATATTGGCGTGCCTGATAATTATTCAGTTACGCTAATTAGATTCGCATGACACATTCGGCTTATGCATTGTAAGCAAACTCCTTATTAATTTTGTTGTCTAAGGTTTTCAGAGCTTAGGGAACTTTTGGTTTATAGCCAATTAAGCCTCAAGCTGCGAATGTGACTTTCAAGTGTTTCGCAAAACTATTCTCACCAGGGATCCCTTCGAACAATGGTGAATTTCAGCATGTTATGTGACTCCAAACCCCTGGGATTTTAGCATGAGAATGGTTATGCATTCTCTTACACGTTTTTTGGCTATATAATCTTATTCCGGTGCGGTCAGTCCTTTATAACCTCAAAAGTCCTTTCCACGGCGTTTTAGGAGGTTTAGCTAAGTGCGCCCCTCCCTCCTCCCCGCAGCGATGATAGCGCCTACGCTCCAAGTAGCTACCTACTCACTTCCGCCTCGGGCTGGCCTTTCCCATATCTTATAACATCCTTGAGGCTTTGTTTGTGGGTAGCCCTGGTGAGAATGTATTACTATTTAATCGTATCCGGTCTCAGCGACCCGAGCAACGGAATGATGCTCAACCTGCTATTGGCTTCCTTTGACCATCTTCTCTTTTAAAGTTAATATGAAAAAGTAGCAAAAAAATACCGGGCCAGAGAGCGACATAAGATAGAAAATCGACGAACGGATTTGAAGCCACTATTAATGACTGAAAGGCTTCTACTCCTGTCACTTAATTTTGTGGGAGGGCAACCTAACGCATAGCCGTTTTAGCTTTGTTTTGTTAAAGGCACTTTCATTGACTGAAAGGCTTCCACTCTTTTCACTTAATTTTGTGGGAGGGGGTAACCCAAAGTGTACCCTTTGTTTTGGAAGCATAGCGTAGCCAAAACAACCCGTCTGCTGCTTTTAATCAGGAATTTCACTTCCGGCCCAACTTGGTAGTAGTCACGGAACGCTGTCAACGTACTATATCGATACCTCAACTAATTGGAATTTTTGAAACAATGAATAAGACCAGCATTTTCGTGAAACAAAGTTTAATGGATACATCACAGATATCTAAAAAAATTTAACGATTATGGAAATATATTGAAAACTCAAAGAATTCAAGCTGAGATGTTCTCGAGACCCTGATTGACATGAATGGATAACAATGTGAGCAGCCACGCGCACTCAAATCTTGTATTTGCTAATGTCACTATATATTTCTTTCTCCTCTCTGACGTGATCAATGTTAAAAACGGATACATCATGTAAAAAGGTCAGCTCTGGAAAAGATCTGTTGAGATGCAAATGTACAATTAAAATGTTTGCATGATCTCTCTGCCTTTTTTGTGTGCTGTTTATTTCTACTTGCTTTAGATTGTGTATATTTAAAACAGTGACTGAAAATATATACACATGTTATCAAACGATAATATAAGTTATTTTCAACATCTAAAAAACTGGCCATAGGAGTAGCTTGATGGAGCAGCACAGGAAATTGGAGAAAAAGGAGTGTAAAACTGATTGATTAATTTCTTTTACCTTTTTGAAATGATGTTATTCATCGTTTTCTCGAGGAAGTGGGCGATTTGCAATTCTTTGACGGAAAAATGTACTTGGCTCCACAATCATACGCTGTATGCCGATCGCTGTCCCGATGTAGTTTCCTTCTGACTCCTGAACTCCTCTCTGATGCGATATAACATGCATCCCTATGGGAGCCATCTCACCCACTCTAGGCTGTTGAGGCGTGTTAGCTGTCGAATTCGAATTCGTTCTGTCTAGTGCATTCATCATGGCACCGTCCTGCTCCACTCGTTGCTGCCCCAACTGCATCAAGACAAAGTGGTTCTTGACGACGAAAAACATTGTTAAGAACAAAATAAACAGACAGGCGAGGCTCACGATCTCAATTACTGACATTGTACTAAACTGTAAATCTCTGACTGAAATCGTCTAATCAAAGCAATAAATAGAGCTTCTGCTCATAAAAGGGACCACGTAGAAGTGGTCTAAAGTCGATGAACTTTGAAAGGTTTAAGAGATCCACGTGAAAGGGAGTCACCTAAAACATCAATCGGCCCGGCTATTGGTTAGGGAAATAGAAACTGGTCACATGGAGAGAAAACCGATGTACAAATGATGATGAATATTTTGTCGCGAACTTGACTGATTACACAAGAACTTTAAGAGTTAAACGACGTTTAACGACGTTTGATGATAGACATGTTTGTGTATATGTAGAAATTTCTTTTCTTCCGGTTTTTCTACACAAACAATGATCTAGCAGTGTCATTCTACTCGGACTGAAATCAAGCGGCCGTCCATCGGTAAAAATTTTTACGTCACAAACATGGACAACGAAGGATTAATTTGTGAAAACTGCAACAGACGAGTTCCCTCAGAAAATTACGAAATGCACTTTGTACACTGCAAAAGAAACCTCAAATTGTGTTCGCTGTGCGGAGAAGCGATACAAAGAAGCAAAGAGAGAGAACACTTTGAGGAGAATCATGTGGAAATAAACTGTGTTCAGTGCGGACAAAAAACAACCAGAAGTGAAGAAGGCAATCATTTGGCATACTAGTGTGGAAAGCGAGCAATTATTTGCCATTATTGTGAACTGAGGCTACCCAGAGAAAGAATGTCAGAGCACCAGGAATTCTGCGGAACCAGAACGGAATTCTGCCACAAGTGTAGTCGATATGTTTTGGTTAGGGACTTTATGGACCATGATACCGCATGCGACGGGGGAATAAACAATCGGCAACACGATTTGCCTGTGTCTTTGCCTTGTGAATTCTGTGGATCGCTGATTCAGCAAGATGAACTTGATGCTCATCAACGTGAATGCCAGCGTCTAGAGGAAACAGAAGATTCTCAAATCCCCCTCGTTGTAGAAGATAGCGATAGTGTGTTTCGTGAAATGGTACGGTGACAATATCGAAGAAGAGCCCAGCAAGGAAATTAAATGTTTTTTGAATGAAAAATAGAACTTTTTACGTATTCATTAACTCTCACTTCGCTTCTCCAGATGCACGAGGGATTGTTTTTATAGGTGCGGGCTTAGTCAATTGTGGTAGCAAACTGATGAAGGGGAGGGTTTTAAAAAGAATGATCGCCCGCTGCGGTCATGCGCAGTATATGATATACTAAATATGTTATACTCATAGCACATGACATACTAAACATTCCTAATACTAACAGTGATCACCTCCTGCGGTTTCCTACTGTCCGTTCTTCAGCCTAGTTCTTCAGGAAATAAGACCCATGAGATTACCTTAAATGGTATACTAAAGATTCCTAATACTGTTCTTATAGGCCGTTCTACTTAACCTCAAAACGGAATGATAAACATCATTGGGAGAAACAGATTAGTAATTTTGCAACGTACAGCTAAAATCTATCTACAGGAGTAGCATGATAGAGGTGCAAGGGTTATTAGAACGAATTATGTCAAAACTGTATATCAGCATTAGCTGATAAACAGCACTATCCATCAACTAATCAGCCTAATAACCCACGCGAGATGTTTGGAGAACACGAGAAAAGTCTATAAAGTTGGTAAAACGATAGTAAGTGTGGTCTATTCTATGGGTTACGATAAACAGAGGGTCAATAGCTTAGTTGTATTATGAAATGTAGTATTCCAGAATAAATCATTTCCAACCGAGCTACATTCCATGACAAAAGTAAACAAAAACTCTAGACCCATCAGATATTGTCGTTGATGGGCTCGTCAAAATAGGTGCGCATTACAACTAATCTAAATTTAAATGACCACAAGTTTGTAATGTTTCCTAAAATTTATATGACATGTTAAAGAGGTGACGAAAAATTGCACATTCCGATGGATTGTTATCGGTAACTAGAGAGCTTGCTCACTAAAGCTTAAACGGATCAATATTTGTTTCTGGGCAACCGAGCTCGATATCGATTTGTCGTACTCGATTACCATTCCTGCTCGATAAGCAAACGACGTTTGATGATAGACATGTTTGTGTATATGTAGAAATTTCTTTTCTTACGGTTTTTCTACACAAACAATGATCTAGCAGTGTCATTCTACTCGGACTGAAATCAAGCGGCCGTCCATCGGTAAAAATTTTTACGTCACAAACATGGACAACGAAGGATCGATTTGTGAAAATTGCGACAGAAGAGTTCCCTCAGAAAATTACGAAATGCACTTCGAAATGCACTTCGTTTCTTCGAATTTGCGTTTAATGAATGCAGAACCGGGATTCGTTGCTGGTTCATGGAGTTAGGTACATAGAAGTTCAGCGCGGGTACGGTTCAACTATTGAATCTGAAATGATAGTAACACTAATGACTCTACCGGTGATCCTTTTGAGCGGCCAGCTAGCGAAGCAATTTTTCCACGCCGGGAAGAGCGAGTTGGCAAGTTGTCTCTAAAATTGTCAGGGTGGTATGCACTACAATAATTTGGCATCTGGGCCCAGTGAACATAAAACTTCCTTTCACAGAGAATGAAACAAAGGAACTGGTGGCTCAGTTTGAAAAAGCTCATGTTATTCCACAATGTCTTGGGGCAATAGACGGGACTCACATTGAGATCAAACAACACGCAATAATTATAACAGACTATAGAGATCTATATAAACCGAATTCGATGACCGCGTTATAATTTAAATGTCCATGCAGTATTAATCCTTATTAATCAACTGAATAATCAACATCTAAAAATGTAACGAAATTTCTCTTCACTAATTTATTATTTATGCCATCCAGGTGTTGCCTACATTCACTAAGTTCCGTGTGGTAATATTGGCGTGCCTGATAATTATTCAGTTACGCTGATTAGATTCGCACGACACATTCGGCTTATGCATTGTAAGCAAACTCCTTATTAATTTTGTTGTCTAAGGTTTTCAGAGCTTAGGGAACTTTTGGTTTATAGCCAATTAAGCCTCAAGCTGCGGATGTGTGACTTTCAAGTGTTTCCCAAAACTATTTAATCGTATCCGGTCTCAGCGACCCGAGCAACGGAATGATGCTCAACCTGCTATTGGCTTCCCTTGACCATCTGTTCTTTTAAAGTTAATATGAAAAAGTAGCAAAAAAATACCGGGCGAGAGAGCGACATAAGATGGAAAATCGACGAACGGATTTAAAGGCACTATTAATGACTCAAAGGCTTCTACTCCTGTCACCTAATTTTGTGGGAGGGCAACCTAACGCATAGCCGTTTTAGCTTTGTTTTGTTAAAGGCACTTTCATTGACTGAAAGGCTTCCACTCTTTTCACTTAATTTTGTGGGAGGGGGTAACCCAAAGTGTACCCTTTGTTTTGGAAGCATAGCGTAGCCAAAACAACCCGTCTGCTGCTTTTAATCAGGAATTTCACTTCCGGCCCAACTTGGTCACGTCACGGAACGTTGTCAACGTACTATATCGATACCTCAACTAATTGGAATTTTGAAACAATGAATAAGACCAGCATTTTCGTGAAACAAAGTTTAATGGATACATCACAGATATCTAAAAAAATTTAACGATTATGGAAATATATTAACAAACTCAAAGAATTCAAGCTGAGATGTTCTCGAGACCCTGATTGACATGAATGGATAACAATGTGAGCAGCCACGCGCACTCAAATCTTGTATTTGCTAATGTCACTCTATTTCTTTCTCCTCTCTGACGTGATCAATGTTAAAAACGGATGCATCATGTAAAAAGGTCAGCTTTGGAAAAGATCTGTTGGGATGCAAATGTACAATTAAAATGTTTGCATGATCTCTCTGCCTTTTTTGTGTGCTGTTTATTTCTATTTGCTTTAGATTGTGTATATTTAAAGCAGTGACTGAAAATATATACACATGTTATCAAACGATAATATAAGTTATTTTCAACATCTAAAAAACTGGCCTTAGGAGTCGCTTGAGAGAGCAGCACAGGAAATTGGAGAAAAAGGAGTGTAAAACTGACTGATTAATTTCTTTTACCTTTATTGGAATAATGCTATTCATCGTTTTCTCGAGGAAGTGGGCGATTTGCAATTCTTTAATGGAAAAATGTACTTGGCTCCACAGCGCATGACGACTTTCAACTCGGACAAAGTGTGTAATTCTGCGAACCCCACTTGAGTGGGGTTTGTACATATGTATGAGCTCTGTTACCTACTAACGCGTGACGTATTTTACGTCACGCTCCACTGGGAGTCTTAGACGGAAGCTGTGTAGTAAAACCTGTTTGGATGAGGTCTGAGAAACTAGGATAGATCGAGAAATTCGAAGGGAACTACGTCTGGTGTTTTGACTGTAATTTGGAAAGCTTTGTTTGCTAAGTGGATAAAGATAAAGCTGATGTAGTTTGTAGAATTCCAGCGTCTGGGGGAAACAGAAGATTCTCAAATCCCTCTTGTTGTGGAAGATATCGATGGTATGTTTCGTGAAATAGTGCGAACGCATGACAATATCGAAACCGAAAGTGAAGACAACAGCACTGTTTCTCTGCTTTGTGAAATCTGTGACGAACTGCGTCCATCTGATAAGTTGATGGAACACCAGGAACAATGTATCCAAGAGAGAGAAGGCGTTCAGGGTTCTGGTTCAGCCTCCGAAAATGGAGCGATCTATCTCACTTCCGGTTCTCAAGACTCCATGAGAATCTTTTGAACAAGGGAAGAGAAGATGACCCCTCCACTTTTGCGAATTTTACAATGGAAGGAGCCCCTTGTACTCTCATGGCAAACGTTTTCCACGACCTGGAGGATCAACGATGGCCATTTAAAATGATGAGGAATGTGTGGTCGCCAACTTGACTGACAAAACTGATTATGTATCATAAGTTCGAGTGCAGGTATAATTTTTTTCTTACCGTGCTTTTGAAAAAGTTAGTCAAAATAGAAAACATTGTATCTCGAACCTTTTCAATACAGCTAGTTATTATACTTCCCTCTTAAAACCGAAAATTTGTTTGAGGTGGGTCTCTCGAGAAAAGTCTGTAAAGCCGGTAAAACGATAGAAAGTGTGGTCTATTCTATGGGTTACAAAAGACAATTAGTTGCTAGCTCAGTTATTTTGTAGCATGTAGTATTCTAGAATGAATCATTTCCAACCGAGCCACTTACCATGACAAAAGTAGCCAAAAAATCTGGAGCCCATCAGATAATTTCGTGGGCTTCTCAAAAAAGGTGCACAATATAACTATTCTAATTTGGAATGATTACAAGTGTTTACATATTTCCTAAAATTTTATGACACAATATAGAGGTGACAAAAAATTGCACATTCCGAAGGATCGTTATCGGTGACTAGAGAGCTTGATCACTAAAGCTAAAACTATTGAAGACTTTTTTCCAGGTAGTTTTTAGTCGGAGGGTTAGTTTATTTGTTGTTCGACTTAAGCGTAAATTTTCTACCACTTCGTTTTTTCGCCTTGTTTCTAAAATACATAGTCTATGGTCAGACATCTTGCCGTTCAGACACCGATTATTCAAAACTCGAAGCAATTTTAATTAAATTTGTAATTTAGTCCTTTTTATTTAAAACTTGGTCAATTCAAGGTCTCTCTTTTTTCCTGAAGAGACTCACTTATTCTGCTTTACGGTCCCTTGATATACTGCTACGTCCTTTCATTGGCCGTCAAAATGCCAAACGCGACTATCTATTAGAAGACGATGTCAAAGTAGTTTTACATCGTTGCTTTTTATACCAGTGAATATAATTTTTAATAAATTTCTTTGGAAGAAAACCAAAGAAAACAGGATAATAGCAATAAAAAAGGGAACCAAATTAATTCGACAACTCGCCGATGATTCCGGATTGAGATCCGAACAAACTTTTCAAACGTGTAACAAATTTCAAATTGTGAAAATACTATATTTATGGGTTATTAACGACTCAAAATAAAGTGTGGATTTATCAATGGTGATGTGTGGAAGCTACGAAGAGTTATACTAAAACTTACCTTGTGATCCAAGAGCTGTGTATACGAGACAAAACTCCTATATAAGAATGCATTTTAACACCGGATTCGTAACCCATAACTTAGCCGGAAGAGTCCCGCGCTGTTTAGTATTAAAGGTAAACTTCTTAAACGTGCGCTTTCGATTCATATCGTGTAGATATCTTTCTTTGATCACGACCACCGAGGACGAATTTATTCCTTTTGTTTTGTGTTGTTTTTGATTATTTCATTTTTGTTTCATCGATGACTTTTTTCTTTCCTTTAGCTGCTACTGACGTCCTGCTCTCAAAAAAAAAATACAGACGACTTTCCTCTCGAGAGACTTTAATTACCTAGCTTATTTCTGATAAAGATAGGGTGTTGAAATTGGAAAAAGTTGTAACTTTAATATGTTCAAATATGCAGCTGACAGAGAAGACACCCGTTCGAACAATAACCTTGTTAAAACGCGCTGACTAGATATTGTTTTTGTTTAAGGCATATCTGTGTCTTCCTCTTTGTTTTGTTTTATTTGCCTGTTTTGTTTTTGTGACGAGAGACTTTCAGGAAGAAACAGGGTGTTCTTCACACTGTCAAGACATCAAAGGTTTAGGGTACAAACTAGAATGATATCAGGAATGTAGTGTGTTCTTAATGGCTGCCTACCCTACAACTATTTTTCTGTCCTAATCTTTGGAGACAAGCATGGTTGTTAGCAAAACAAATACTGTATTTCCTTTAATAACCACCCACGCTCGAATAAGCGCCCTCACCCAAATAGTGGCCCACCATTCACTTTCTCAAACAAATTAGTTGGATGCAAAAAGAAACCTGCTTGAATTGCCAGTAAATTTTAAATAACGCCCGGGCACTTATTCGAGGAAATAGTGTATACCGCAATTACGTTCCAACGTTAGACTTGCACCAATACAGGTTGATGAGTAAGAAAGTGCATTGAAAACTGAATTCATGAAAAGATGAAGAGGATGAGTTAAGGGGTTTCCCTATAATTAAACATTCTTTTTAAATATCTGAACGGCAAATTTAAGCCTTGGCAAAATTTTATCACAGCTCCTTGCTAAAGCGTTAAAAAGCGTTTGAGAGTACTTTTGTCGACTAAAACGCGAATTTGTACCATCATCAAATTAGGACGTTGCTGCACCATGCAACAGTTTCATCTACCCACCATAATGAATATCAGATGGAAGTCATTAGAAGGCATTTGAATTTTCAAGTTTTTCGAGGGAGAAAGCCTCTACAATTTAATTAGAAACCTATATCGCCAAGGTTCTGTTCTGTTTTCGGTTTCAGTCCCTTCATGATTAAGTTAACGAAAACGAAGAAACCATCTCTTTAACAGGCCGCTACGATTGGCCAGAACCTAATTTAGAGCCAATGAACACCGAGTTCTTTCAGACAGTTGGAAGCTGTTAGTCTATTGTACCACCAAATTTCGCAACGTTTCGTTGTTAAGTGAAAACAGATTCGAGTTGCTGCAGCATATACAACGTTAACTTGAGAGCGACTTAAATGGGAAACTGAAAGCGCAAGCAAAGTTAAACTTCACAAAGTGCCTTACCTATCCATCATGTCCGCTGATTTCAAGCGCTATCTCATTTCCGTTCTTTTATCTTCCCAGCAGCTAACTGTTCTCCAGGTAAATGTTTTATCACACCCTTTCTAGATCCCTTCCGCCCTAGATGAGGCAGGCCTTTCTACAAGTAGAAACGAAAGCCAAAAGTAAGCACAACGTTTTTCCATCTGCCGTTCTTCCCAAAACGTCATGACGAAGATTATTCAAGCTGTCTCAATTTATTCCAAAACGATTAAAGATTATACAATCACTTATTATATACTCAACAAAATATCGCGTTTCTGATTGGTCAATGATGAATGCATAAATAGGTTATAGAGTGCAATAGAGGTTAAAGGGTACAATACGGAGAAGTTGCCATGGAAACACCGGGGAAGCGCCAAATTTGAACACCAAATTATAAAAAAATGGCTGACAGTTCGGCTTGTAATATTTTCTGAGAAACTTTCAAGAACTTCACGCTTGATTTACCTGTCACAACATTACACTTTTGATTGGTTCAAATAAAACATGTGAGCATTTAGGAACCCATTGAAGTGTTTTTTGTACTCGTAAGGCGTGCAGAGTAGCGCGATGGAGTAATTTTGTCGAGAATATAATAAATAAAAAATCGTATGAACCTGCTCGTGCATTTCGTGATTTATGGTCACTCGTGATGTTTTGAAAGTTCTTAAATTGCACTCGCCTACGGCTCGTGCAATTTTGAGAACTTTCACTCGTGCCCATAAATCACGAAATGCACTCGCGTTCATACGATTTCCTATACTTATACCGTTTGAATGTAAAGTAAATTTCAATCAGTTTCTGCAATCTTACATCAGTCACATTGTACAAAAATTTCACCGGAAAATCTTCATAGCAGTATGCGTTGAGAAAAAGTATTTATAAGTCGCATATCCATGCACTATCTTGGGCTACTGTTTTGAGCAAAACTTTTTTTGCACTGTCTATTGAATGTCATTTTTCATCAATATTCTCGTCCATGTTTCAATTTGTTCAATTCTTTCTTTTTATCATAGTTTCTTAATAAGATATTCTTCTTAATAAGAGCTATAATAATTTACCATAATTCTCGTTGTCCTCACTCTGTCTTTCTCATTTATGTTATTTAACGACTATCAGCTCCGTTGCAATTAAAAGATGCTAACGGTTAATTTTATTTTTTGTAACACTTATGGTTAAAATTTGTCAGTATTTTCGTCTAACGGCTAATTTGTTTTGCCGTTTTTCTTTTAACAATCAGCCCATTGAGACCCTGGGCCTCTTATAGGGAATTCTAGATCTTTCAACTTTCCTCAATGTGCCTCAGATTAAAAGCTGTTTAGAATATCATGTCTATTGATTGTAATATGAAGCCCGCCGAAGGGAAAAAATCGCCTCTCAATATGAAAATACCTGAATGGTCTTTAAAAGCATTAGATTTCTTGTTTACCTCCGAACATAGCGATGCTGGTTTACAAACAGAGCAGGTAGGTTCATGCCAAAATTAAAGCAGCCGCTTGTTCAGAGCTGTTTTCCTCGAAATTGCATCAACATTTTCAGTATAGTAGCATAGACGTTGAACGTCCAACGTAGTTGAGCAAATCAACGTGGTGTCGATTGCATCAAAAGATAGAGAAGAAGCTAATTAAATTTGTGCCTGGTTCTATATTTAATTTACTAAAATAGGCGCATTGGGCAACACGTGGAATAGTTTCTCTTTACTGTAACTACACAATAATGATTTTCATATATTCAAAGTCGTTTAAGATATTATTGTTTACATTTAAAACAAGCTAGTCAAAACAAGTTCAGCAGAATATCAAATAGTTCGTCGCACGAATGAGTGGAAATGCTGTACATGTAAGAGTAAGAACTAGAAATTGACTCCAGTCTGTATATGCCTGGAGTTCTCACTCTTAACGGATGACCACCATAGTTCCTCCCGTACATCATCGATAACGTCTTCCAATCTCCCTTTGATTTCCATATTATAACTCGGGAACAACTGTTTTTCGGGTAAGATATTTTTAATTTCCGCGATAACATATAACTGTTTACTAGTAAGTCTCAGTGGGCTGATGGATTTTATAAGTAAAGGTAAAAATTTTTGCTTTGTTAAGGCTACCATTTAATTTCTTTCCGTCAAGTCTAAAACATCGAACTTTTTCAGTTAGCTTTGTTAACGACTGACGGTTAACACCTGTCAGTTCTACGCCCAACGGCTGCATTAATTTGCTTGGTCGACTAATCAGATTATTTGAACTATTCTAAAAAAGGATTCTGATTGGCTTATTGTAGCGTGCTTAATGAGGGTAGAGAGCATGCTGACGACACTGTTGTTCGCTTTTGAGATAAACTTTGTTTTGACTAATTGTAATACGTGGGGAATTAAGCAGATTCTTTATCATAAAATAAATAGAGAAGCCTTGACCAGCTCTGTTCTGTTGTAAAGCACTTAAGAAGCGGCTTAAGTCTCAAGAACTGGGACGTCTACGTCTCGTGTTTCTCCCTACACTTTTTCTATGCTCTAGCCGCTTCCTGCACGCTTAATAATAAAACAGAGCGTAGTCAAGGCTTCTCTATTTGTTAAACAGTAGTTGAAAATTATGGAGAATGAATATAATGACACACAGGAAGTTCTTACCAGCACCAAAATAAACAATTGTTGTATGATAATTTAACAAAGATTCAAAATGCCAGCTGTTGTGTATGTGTGGAAGTGAAAAATTAGGAGGTCATCAAATAAATTCTTCATTTTCACAAGTTAGGTTTACATCTCTCTATTTCTTTAACACGCAGATTTTCAACGAGGAATCAATTTAGTCAATTATATCGTGATACAGAAATTTTGCAAGCTTTTCCGGTCTAAACGTCTGCTCGATTTTGTTTTGAATACAAAATTGTGGGAAAGTCGGGTAACCTATGCCTCACAATTTTTTTTGAGACCACCTCGTTAAAAGAAATTCTTTCAGGTCCATTTTATCTTAATTCAGCACAAACGGTTTGAACATCAGTGTGCGTATCATTTAGGAAATTTCATTCACCGTTTACTGACGACCATACGACAATATGGATATGAAAAGTGTCGTGGAAGTGAATTGGCTGACGTGTAACACGGCTGCATAATTATAACTGTTATTTATCAGTTTTTATGATAGCATGTCAGATCACAGAATAATGTGACAAAACTTTATTATGGCAATTGACAGGCAAATTATTGCTGAACCGAGCAGCATTCTAAGCAAATATTTGTACGTGTATAAACTAAGACAGAACAGTTGACATACGAAACAGTTTGACAGCTAATAGTTTTACCGGCGACAGCCAAATTTCTACTGTTTCAGGCATACGTTTTAAGGGCCAGGCCTTTTCTAATCGTGTTCCGTATCATGTATTCTGTTTCTGTCTTCCTTCTTTTATTGGAACTCTGCTTTGTGACACGCAATGCTGTCAGATCACAAGGTTAGTTTCAGTATGATTCATATCCAATTCATCTTTTCTTTGGTTTGAGTCATCGTTACTTTTCGGGAAACGTTATATTCAAATTAGAAGAATTCGTCATTAGGTCAGAAAATTAGCTTTATACACGTATATTTGCCGAAGTAATGTTAAAATTTGGGAGACTTAGGAGAAAGTTATGCAAACCCGAGACACTGTCGAGGGTTTGTATATCTCTTTCCTTTTAAACACTTTCTACAAAATAGAAATAAAATAGACGAAAAAAAAAAATTCAAGTCTAACACAACTGATAATGAAATGTCACTTACCACATTTTCCATAATTCTTAACATCATCAAAAGCAACAATGTTACGTTTAATATATTTATTATTTCCATTTCAAAGACGTCTGCATCGCAGACCAGTGTCGCAATTTGGAGTTTGGGCCTGAGAAAGCATTTGAAGGGAAACGCCTCGTAAACCACACAATTCGCACCGTAGAAATAACAGTTTCCAGGTTTTGTGAAAACTTGTGTTATATGGAGCCCGACTGCGTCAGCATTAATCTTTATACACGGGCAGATGGAAATGGAAACTATAAATGTGAACTGAACAATGCTACTCATGAAGGACACGAAGAAAGGTTGATAGACCAAGAGATGTATTCTTATCACGCAGCTGAGGTAAATATAACTTTCAATTTAAGATTCAGATTGGTTTATTTTGTTTTTCTTTTCAAACCTCTTAGTCTCATGTTGACCTTAAATTACGAACTTGAGTTGTTTTCACTCTTTCAAGACATTAGCGGTAATACTGTGTCTGTGCTCTTCACCAAAATCTCTTCAAAGACAAAGCATTTCAAAGTTTTTGGAAAAATATAGAAATAGAAGGACAACTATGATGACAAGGATAACGATGGCGATATTGATGATCTTAGCGGTGCAGTTGATTATTGGATGTTGAAAATGATTATAATGATGATAATGATAATGACAATGACAACGGTTTGTTTTTTTTCTGTCAGAGCAATTGTGTTCAAAATCCTTGTAAGAACAATGCTACTTGCCAAAGCGGATTTACTAAGAAAGGTTATCGGTGTCTTTGTACCGCTGGATTTGAGGGTCCAATTTGCGAAAGAGGTAAACACAACTCCATTGTTGATAACTTGATGCCTTCAGTTTAACAACAAGGAAAAACTTGAAAAACCTTGACTCTTAAGAGTGGCATCATTCTTGTTCTTTGTGCTTAGACACTTGTCGAAGTGGTCTGTAATTATTTAAGTATTTAGTTTAGATATCACGAATTTCCATGCTCTAAGCATCCCTTTCTCGGTTTCCAGCCGCTTTTAACCTTTCAGTATTAAAAAAGTCGTCTCGTTGACGTTTTTCAATAAGTGCTCCCATTGTAATTCTTTGATGATGATTATTCATCTCTTATCTCTCTAAGTTTAGCTACTTTTCGTCAATTCTGGATGAGTAATTTCATAAATTTTATAAAAATTAACGCTAAAAAGTCACGTTTCGACCTCTATGAGGTCATTTTCAAGTGTGAATAAAAATACAAAATATATATTAAAATAGTTAAAGGACTTAACAGGCAAGACTGTCACGAACGCTAATTTATCATAAGTCTGATAAAATATGTAAAGATAAGTGATCATTACTTACTCGCTTTGAAGTAGCTGACTTTTCCATTAAATGTCCTGTCTGTGTGACGACAAGCATAGCTTTTTGAACACATGCCACACTTGATTTGCACTTCGCTTAGTGCAACACTGCCATTCAAATCCTTCAGAGCTGAAAAAAAAAATCCGATCCTTCAGTTTCTTTTGAATTGTCCCTAGGTTTTGCCCTGTCCCTACAAAGAGAAACCCATAAACTCTATTACTATCATTATAACTTTGGAGGGTATTGAGAAAAAAAAAACTGAAAAAAAAAAAAAAAAACTTGACAGCGAGCGTTTATAACTTGAATGCCGGGCTCTTATTTTCGCACAATGAAAATACCAACGCTAAAAGCTAGCCAGCTTTGGTTGATACCAAAGCTGGCTAAAAATTACAAGATCTTCCCCTATGTGTGTTGTGAAGAATCGTAAAAGACGTGAAAGAAAAAATGGATTAACTTATTTGTAAGTATTGAAAGTAATTGTGCAATTGCAAGACTGACAGTTTGGCATAATTGGTTAAACAGAGTTTGTTTTTCTTGAATCCGCAAAACTTACATGCACTTCGCTATCGGCCATGGAATCAGCATCTAACTTTTTAAGATCTTCTTCCCTACCTGAGAAGATTGAGAATTTACAAATTTGAAATTAGGAGATCCTCGCAGCTAAGAACACTACTGAAACGAGTAGTTGTGAATAGGACCTGAAAAATTTTTTTCAGGTCCTATTCACAACTACTCGTTTCAGTAGTGTTCTTAGCTGCGAGGATCTCCTAATTTCATCTCTCCACCGCAGTGCAAATATGTGAAATTTTCATATGCCTAAAATCTTCATTCACTTGGATGTTTATTTGTACCCAATTCATTGACCAGCTCCTAGTTGGCTTGTTAGCTCAATTGGTAGAGCGCTGCACCGGTATGGCAGAGGTCATGGGCTCAAATCCCGTACGGGCCAAAATTTTTTTTTCAGGTCCTATTCACAACTACTCGTTTCAGTAGTGTTCTTAGCTGCGAGGATCTCCTAATTTCATCTCTCCACCGCAGTGCAAACCTTCATATACCTAAAATCTTCATTTACAAATTTTTTTTTGTTTTCTGTGTTTTCAGCCATGATTTGGGCTTTAAAAATAGCTCCACGGTTTCTTTTACCAACGCTACAAGAAGACGGCGCGAACATTGGTTGTCTTGGTTTATTTTTAAAAATACATTTTAGCTCGGCAAATTCTTTATTTTAGCACGCAAAATGCGCCACAATGCCCATCAAAGTGATAATAATACAGTTTTTAGCCGGAATTTAAAAGAAACTATCTTTACATAGCGAACGCACCAAGTGAGCGTTTTTCGTTGTATAAACAAGGCAGTGTTTATAAACAAGGAATACCGCAGAATTTCCAAAGTAGCGAAGTTTATGACTTTTGAAAATCAGGTAAACGAACTACAAGTGCTAATTCAGCCCTACCATCCTGAAACTTTTGAAGGTCTCCTTGTTGCCTTTCGTTTCTCTCGATGTCACCTCCTTCAGTCATGATCCTCTTTGCCAAATTTTCATCTTCTTTGGCTTCTTCTCGTGATTTCCGTTTCCTTCTCACTTTTGACTCGTCACCTTTCTTCTCAGTGTCGTTCATTGACTTCTGCTTGCTTTTATCAGATGTAGCCGGCGCCTTCAGCAACACTACTGGCTTTCCGGTCCAGTTTGTGACCTCTTGGATAATGTGTACTAAAGTATTAAATACCGTGTGTTTTAAGTTTTCTCTTTAGTAGGCTTTTGAGAAACTTACACAGTTCTTATCAGCAAATGCTCGTCAAGATGTATAAAACGTGCACATCGAGCGAAATCTCTCGTGCGTAGCTTCCCTCGAGGAGAGAATTGAATATTATTTGAACGTCTGGTTTTCAGAAACGAATAAATTTAAGGGCGTGTATAAATAAACGGGGTCTTTAATATGTTAAGCTACACTGTTGTTCATTCACCAATTAATCAGAAAGAAGCTTATAAACTGATTTACTCGCTACTTCTTTGTAGAGATTTTTCTTCTCAATTTTCGCATTCAAATGGACGGTGAAAAAGAAAAAAAAAACATTCCACTCCACAAAACAACAAACAAAAAACGGTGGAACCAGAGTTTAACCACATTAATATTTGAGCTTAATATTTAACTACAGAACTAAAGTGATTCATCAAACTCCGCTGCACGCGTTCCACACTTATCGTTGAGCTCACTGCTACTTTCATCCGATATTAAATTTGGAAGTTCAAGCTGCCATTGCCCATCCGTCACAATTGCAAAATTTTCGCATTTGCCCGCAGGCGATTTCGCCAGGCGAAATAACTTTAACGAAAATCCGCCAATTCCATAGTGATGTGCCTGCTCCTTTAGTCCTAAAAACTCCGTAAAATGTTTTTTTAGTTCAGATACTCCTCTATGAGCTTCTTCGATGACGTTCGATGGCGACTTCTTCACCTTTTCGAAAAAACTCACGATGACTTTAGCAATCCCAGTCATGACCCGACCGCATGAACAAACAACGAGCAATAGAAAGACAACAGCAGGGCGTCTCGTTGGCTCGATTGTGATCCGCTGTTCTTGAAATGAGACAGCAGGGCGTCTTGTCAGCCCAATTACGAGCCGCTGTTCTAGAAATGAGCCCACGCTGCTCACCGAAAAGAAGGATCCCGTGGATTTAAAGTAATTTGAAGACAAGAAATTCTATAATTCGGCTAAATTTGGAATTAATGTGGTTACGTCGGGTGAAGAAGGATTTTCTGAGCTAGAAATCATCAAAATGCTGTTCTTTCTGATACAAACATCCCTATCACGTCTGACCATGTCGGTTGTCGGTTAGAATTTCTATGTCGCTAGTCGGTAATTTTTTTCCCCGTTTCGTCGGTAGTCAGTAATTTTTTACGCCCTTTGTCGCTAGTCGGTTAACCCCATCCACACCCTCTATTTAATTTACTAAAATAGGCGCATTTGGCAACACGTGGAATAGTTTCTCTTTACTGTAACTACACAATAATGATTTTCATATATTCAAAGTCGTTTAAGATATTATTGTTTGCATTTAAAACAAGCTAGTCAAAACAAGTTCAGCAGAATATCAAATAGTTCGACGCACGAATGAGTGGAAATGCTGTACATGTAAGAGTAAGAACTAGAAATTGACTCCAGTCTTATATGCCTGGAGTTCCCACTCTTAACGGATGACCACCATAGTTTCTCCCGTAAATCATCGATAACGTCTTCCAATCTCCCTTTGATTTCCATATTATAACTCGGGAACAACTGTTTTTTCGGGTAAGATATTTTTAATTTCCGCGATAACATATAACTGTTTACTAGTAAGTCTCAGTGGGCTGATGGATTTTATAAGTAAAGGTAAAAATTTTTGCTTTGTTAAGGCTACCATTTAATTTCTTTCCGTCAAGTCTAAAACATCGAACTTTTTCAGTTAGCTTTGTTAACAACTGACGGTTAACACCTGTCAGTTCTACGCCCAACGGCTGCATTAATTTGCGGCTAACTGATTGGCTTATTGTAGCGTGCTTAATGAGAGTAGAGAGCATGCTGACGACACTGTTGTTCGCTTTTGAGATAAACTTTGTTTTGACTAATTGTAATACGTGGGGAATTAAGCGGATTCTTTATCATAAAATAAATAGAGAAGCCTTGACCAGCTCTGTTCTGTTGTAAAGCACTTAAGAAGCGGCTTAAGTCTCAAGAACTGGGACATCTACATCTCGTGTTTCTCCCTACACTTTTTCCATGCTCTAGCCGCTTCCTGCACGCTTAATAATAAAACAGAGCGTAGTCAAGGCTTCTCTGTTTGTTAAACAGTAGCTGAAAATTATGGAGAATGAATATAATGACACACAGGAAGTTCTTACCAGCACCAAAATAAACAATTGTTGTATGATAATTTAACAAAGATTCAAAATGCCAGCTGTTGTGTATGTGTAGAAGTGAAAAATTAGGAGGTCATCAAATAAATTCTTCATTTTCACAAGTTAGGTTTACATCTCTCCATTTCTTTAACACGCAGATTTTCAACGAAGAATCAATTTAGTCAATTATATTGTGATACAGAAATCTTGCAAGCTTTTCCGGTCTAAACGTCTGCTCGATTTTGTTTTGAATACAAAATTGTGGGAAAGTCGGGTAACCTATGCCTCATAATTTTTTTTGAGACCACCTCGTTAAAAAAAATTCTTTCAGGTCCATTTTATCTTAATTCAGCACAAACGGTTTGAACATCAGTGTGCGTATCATTTAGGAAATTTCATTTACCGTTTACTGACGACCATACGACAGTATGGATATGAAAAGTGTCGTGGAAGTGAATTGGCTGACGTGTAACACGGCTGCATAATTATATCTGTTATTTATCAATTTTTATGATAGCATGTCAGATCACAGAATAATGTGACAAAACTTTATTATGGCAATTGACAGGCAAATTATTGCTGAACCGAGCAGCATTCTAAGCAAATATTTGTACGTGTATAAACTAAGAAAAATTGACATACGAAACAGTTTGACAGCTAATAGTTTTACCGGTGACAGCCAAATTTCTACTGTTTCAGGCATACGTTTTAAGGGCCAGGCCTTTTCTAATCGTGTTCCGTATCATGTATTCTGCTTCTGTCTCCCTTCTTTTATTGGAGCTCTGCTTTATGATACCCAAGGCTGTCAGGTCACAAGGTTAGTTTCAGTATGACTCATATCCAATTCACGTTTTCTTTGGTTTAAGTCATCATTACTTTTTGGGAAACGTTATATTCAAATTGGAAGAATTCGTCATTAGGTCAGAAATTAGCTTTATACACGTATATTTACTGAAGAAATGTTAAAATTTGAGAGACTTGGGAGAAAGTTATGTAAACCAGAGACACTGTCGAGGGTTTGTATATCTCTTTCCTTTTAAACACTTTCTACAAAATAGAAAAAATAGACGAAGGAAAACATTCAAGTCTAACACAACTGATAATGAAATGTCACTAACCACATTTTCCATAATTCTTAACATCATCAAGAGCAACAATGTTTCGTTTAATGTATTTATTATTTCCACTTGAAAGACGTCTGTATCGCAGACCAGTGTCGCAATTTGGAGTTTGGGCCTGAGAAAGCATTTGAAGGGAAACGCCTCGTAAACCACACAATTCGCACCGTAGAAATAACAGTTTCCAGGTTCTGTGAAAACCTGTGTTATTTGGAGCCCAATTGCGTCAGCATTAATCTTTATACACGGCCAGATGGAAATGGAAACTATAAATGTGAACTGAACAATGCTACTCATGAAGGACACGAAGAAAGGTTGATAGACCAAGAGATGTGTTCTTATCGCGCAGCTGAGGTAAATATAACTTTCAATTTAAGATTCAGATTGGTTTATTTTGTTTTTCTTTTCAAACCTCTTAGTCTCATGTTGACCTTAAATTACGAACTTGTGTTGTTTTCACTCTTTCAAGACATTAGCGGTAATACTGTGTCTGTGCTCTTCACCAAAATCTCTTCAAAGACAAAGCATTTCAAAGTTTTTGGAAAAATATAGAAATAGAAGGACAACTATGATGACAAGGATAACGATGGCGATATTGATGATCCTAGCGGTGCAGTTGATTATTGGATGTTGAAAATGATTATAATGATGATAATGATAATGACAATGACAACAATTTTTTTTTTTGTCAGAGCAATTGTGTTCAAAATCCTTGTAAGAACAATGCTACTTGCCAAAGCGGATTTACTAAGAAAGGTTATCGGTGTCTTTGTACCGCTGGATTTGAGGGTCCAATTTGCAAAAGAGGTAAACACAACTCCAATGATGATAACTTGAGGCCTTCAGTTTAACAACAAGGAAAAACTTTACCGCGTTCCTTGTTAATTGGTTCTCGAAGAATAAAAGAGCTTCTTCTTTCCTCATGTAGCTTAAAGCTCTCTTACTAGTCAGTAAGAACCGAAAGACAACAGGCCTATGTCGCAGTTTCTTCACCAACACAACGCGATGGCGAATTTTTGGTTTTTTCTCTTTTCTTCTCGACATCTCCCTTCTCCTTATTCGTCTTCACATATCTTCTTCTGAGCTGCACTGAAAGTGGACAGAAACAATAGTAAAATACATGAATCACAAGAAAAAAGTAGAACTTTCCGAATTAAAAAGAGGGAATATATGACTGTTTCGCGGTTCATAAGTACTGCTTGTGACTTACGAGGTGGCTGTTGATCGATTCATTTTGAATACATTTTTTTCAGTCTGTAAAAAGCAAAAATGATGTGTAGCGATCACGAGAAAACAAAAACTACGTTTACCCTAATAAGAAAAGTATTTGAAGGAGGCCTACCCATTTATTTGTGTATTTTTTTTTTTGTTCAGACATCAACGAATGTGTTCGTGGGCTACACAAATGCAGCTCTAATGCGTTTTGTAACGATACCAAAGAGTCATACAATTGCACATGCAAACATGGATTCACGGGAAATGGACGAGAATGTAAAGGTAGTTGTTTGATCTATTAACAATTATGTGATGAAAAAAATTAAGTTTATATTTGCAAATTATCCACAAAGGGATAGTAACTTACATCTCGATCCTCTCAGCAAGAAAACGTATAGTGAAACTGAACGCGGGCAGAGATATATGAGCGAAACCACATTGAAAAATTTTCTTCTTGATCACCAAAGTGTTTTTGCATCAATTGAAATCAATTTGCTCATCATCGTTTGTTGGTTTCATTCATCCTTTGTTGCCGGACAGACTGTCGTATGGCTACAGAAACCTATTTGATGTTCTCAACAACAAATATTAATGCTGTGCAATTCAAATACGAATATCAAGTAATACTGCTGACCTTTTAAATCTTTTATACATTTTTGTCAATTTTTTTGTCGGCTTTATATCTAAAGACATCGATGAGTGTGTCGGAGGGTCACACTCTTGCAGCCCTGATGCCTATTGCAACAATACCAAAGGGTCTTACAACTGTACATGTAAACCTGGATTCACTGGGAGTGGAAGAGAATGCGAGGGTATGTGTTACTTTTGAGAATATTGAGCAAAGGAGGCGGATTTTCTAATTTCGAACTTTCTGATAAAACAAAAACTACGTTTACCGTGATATTAAGAACAGTATGTAAAGGAGGCTTACCTAATTATTGTTGGTTTTACAGTTGTTGGTGCTTCTGTGTTCTTTTTTCTATGTGATAATTTGTTTTTATTTATTCGTGTATTTTTTGTTCAGACATCGACGAATGTGTTCGTGGGCCACACAAATGCGGCTCTTATGGGCTTTGCACCAATATCAAAGGGTCTTACAACTGTACATGTAAACCTGGATTCACTGGAAATGGACGAGAATGTAAAGGTAAACACTGGAGTCGAAATATAGAGGAAAATCAGCTGGTGAAAAGTCTAACTACGAATTTTGATACAATGGCGATACTACTGCTCTTCTACTGAGCCTTATAACCCTTACAAGTTTCTAAGTCCCTCTTCCGTGTAGTGTTTTAAAACGTTTGCAAAAGCAGATTTTTTAAAAATCCTTGTAATGAGAAAATTATTGAATTCGGTTTTCGCATGAAATCACGATTCATTAAACCTTGTGTCTGTGTCTGCGTGATCTCCCTCGTCCTTTGACTTCAAAAGACAACTCAGATCATGGGTTTGATAATTGAAGATATCATACTCAGCCTTATCCACTAATTGGTAACAACAATCGATCCTCTCCCGACGCTGTTTCTTATCCATGATGTATTTGAAGAAAACATACATGCTGCCAAGTAAAGTGAATGAAAACTGAGAACTCTTTCCAGCCAAAAAGCAGTTCTTGGAAAATAATAAAATTTTTCTGCCAATCAGTCAGACTGCAGTCTGCAGTTTCCCAATGATGGATTAAGATGTACCTAGAACAAGTTCACAATTTCTTCTCATAAAAGGTATTTTTAAACTTCTTGCAGGAGTTTCCTCGTGTAAAGAAATTCATTACTTGTAAGTAAGATTGATATTCGATATTATTTTCAGAGTACATCAAACATTCCACTTGCCGGCAATTAGTTTAAGCCCATCACGTCACCAAATATACCCCAATTTTCAAGCCACATTCCAAATGCGGAGAAAGTCCTCCTTTAAACCTTGATTCGTTTAAGTGGAGTGCATTACTCTCCTCAGGGAAGAGGTGAAAAATATCTTTTGCACTCGAAAACCTGTTTCATTCCAGGACAAATAACCGAGCATTGTTGTTATGAAGGCTGTTGTTTTTCTTCCGCAGATATCGACGTCTGAAGGATCAACTTTTCATTTGCTTATTTGTTGAAGCATCATTATTATTATTATCACGCAGTATCTTTCCTATTGTCATTTTCATTGCCACCGTTGTAGCTATGATAATTATTTTTATAAGCTCGTCTTATTTCACCCTCATTGTTTTCGTTACTTGTTGTATTTCTTTTTTTTTTCATTGATTTAAAAGATCCAATGTGAGTGGTGTGGTTACCCTTCTTGTTGATTCCCAACCATTGTCCGTTTTTTGTCACATGGGAAATTTCGGGTGTGGAGATGGAGGATGGACGCCAGTCATGAAGATTGACGGCAGAAAGGTGCATACTTTTATTAAATAATTTATCTCGTGTATAAACCAGCTCTCTTTCAAAACGTTGCTAGTTAAAAACCTGCGTGTTACATATGTATGCCTTTTATTTTTCATCGAGAAGGCAAAGCACGAAGAACAGACTTTGTTCAACGTAAATTACAAGACTTGTTGTGTGTAGTGACTGAAAAAGAATGTCTTAATTATCTTCACATATTTGTCTCTGGTATCATGTAACAGCTAGATAAGAAATATAAACCATCGAAATCATAATTCGGTTAAAAGCAGATACACTACAGGACGTCGACAGCAGAGAACCCATCAATTCGGAGAAAAAAAATTAAAAAAATTAATTGCTTCTCTATTTCAGACCACCTTCCATTATAATGCAAGTCATTGGAGTAATTACGATGAATTCAACCCTCTCGGTGGAGAGACTGGGTTTGACGAACAAGAATCAAAGCTGCCCACCTACTGGAACACATCCTTCTCCAAGATCTGTCTTGGAATGAAGATCAAGCAACAGCTCAGATTTATTGTTATCAACAGGCTGGCTGACTCTCTGCACTCGATAATTGCTGATGGCCAATACCGAAACACATCGCTGGGTCGTGACGAGTGGAAAAAGTTGATTGGCGGGAACGCCTTTTTACAGCACAACTGTAACAAGGAAGGATTCAATGCCTTTAGTGGTAAAAGTGATCGTTCTAAAGTCAGAATTGGTATTGTTAGCAATGACCAGAAAAACTGCAACTCGTGCAACTCTTTGATTGGATTTGGTGCGGGAAGTCATCCAGGAGGCACACAATCTTGTGGAAACAAGGCACGCCAAGGAAGTTCAGATAATGGACACAAGAGTATCAAAGCTAGGGAGTACATATTGGTGCAATAAAACTACACTTTGTTGTGTTAACTCCGTAAACCACGCTTATTTCACCTTGGAGATATCTTATTCTGACAAAACAGTCCAGGCAAACGGTCGTGAAAAAGATAGATATCCCCAAATCTCTTATACTTCAAAATACAAGGATATTTAAGTCGTTTTCTAATGAAATATTAACAAGCTCAGCAATATCAAACAAAGTTTTAAAATACTCCCGAAAAAAAAGACGAATTGTGATTAATTGCCACTTGGCTTTTATGCAACAGAAACAGCAGTGTTAGGTCCCTCGAAAGCCATCGTTCTTGTTCACCTCAAAACTTGTTTTAGACTAGAAATGACTAAAACGATTCGAATATTCATCGGCATTGATGGATCATCGAGCTCAAAATTTTCTAGCAGTGACAATATCTTGCTCTTAGAGCATGGAACAGTTAAATTCCACCTCTTTGAATACTGAACTGATTGATCTTGTGTACTTTTGTAGCTGGTTAAAGAGTAGAAAACCTTAAAATAGACACGGATTCTATCGGTTACAGGTTGATGTTTTAGTACACGTAGTGCCCGTTTTTTTAGCGTAATTTGCTAAAAATAGTTAGAGCGTAGTAGTTAATTCACAGTTTCATTAAACTTTATTGTTCCCGAAATCTTTAAAGTATCGTATGATTTTTTCGCTGTGATTGGTCCTAGAACTGAAAGCCCCAAGATGTTGGAAAAAAATATGCCACGGCGAGTACAATTTCTGGCCGAACTTTCTGGGTATCAGATGCATCAAAATGTTTTCAGCCAAAAAACAATTCTAGTAGCATGAACATGTCAAAAATCGTAATGAAAAGAGTTGGCCACGGAGGTGTACAGGTAAAATACAAAAATAATTATCACTCTACAAATATATTTATTTAAGCAAAACACAAAAACTAGATGACGCTCCTAGTCAGAGATATTGTGAATTTGATTAGGAATTTTAAATATGTCTACAGGAAACTCGAGAAGCTATTAGTTGATCAAGTACGAACGAACGCACGAGTAAAAAAGACCTGAAGAGGAAATGATGTGCAGTATGGGCAGTCCTAAAGCAAACGCTGGGTTCTAGATGATCTTGAACATTCTATAGCTTTTACTCTGTGTTGGTAACGGAAATTATTTTGGCAGCAACTAAGGAATACCGTGGGTAGCAAAAAATAGGCTTGTGCCTCCTCGTGTAGTCCAGCTGTTATCGACCAAAAAAAACACTGAATTGTTCAAATTAATGATAAAAGCATGAAACTTTGCCACAACACTTATGACCCCAAGACTAATATTTTCTGACAGAGGGCCAATCCAAATTATCTTTCGGTGACGAGAACCACGCATGTCAGAAATTCGCTAACGAGGCTAAGAATAAAAAAAATTCCCTTAATAAACGACTTTGCTTAAAGAAATTTGCGACAAAAGTCTTCAAACATAACCATCAAGTCATTTTCTATCCATTCGTATTCATCTTATGCCATTACGGTACTATCCTCTTTGATATTTATCATAATGTTTGGGTACCCTGTGGTCAAACGTTTAATATACCTGTCTATATTATTTTCTGGATCACTATTGGTAAAACTTGGTTATCTTAGAAACATAAAGCTCATGTCTTTGCTTGATTTGACATTCTCTTCCGTTACTTTAGTAAATTAACGAGCTATTATAAATAATTTTTGGTTAACAGATTTGGGATGCCTGTGATGAATTGTTCTGCTACACTTCTCTGAACGGCCCTTTAGGTAAAATCCTAAAATGTTCCCCTATTTAACAAAAATTTGACAAACGATTGATGTAATGCCTAATTCTTAGTCGATCTACTCTAATCGTTAGTGACACCGTTGTAAATATTTGTGGCTGTTAGAACTTGCCGCCACAGTTTCACAAACCGTTACATGCCAAATTAGCCTTTAAGCACTTGCATCGTCCTCTACATGAGGCTCTGTATCCGCATCGAATGAGTCCGTGACAAGATTCCTTTGCTTGCTGTAGAGCTGTTCAGAATGGTGACCATGAGTCGTTGAGCTTCCGCCACCTCCAGTCAGATGGGCTTGGAAGCACTGGCTGACAAAGGAAGGTTGCTGTTGTGTTTTTAGATTATCAATCAGAACAAGTTTAAATTTATGAATTTCATTTTATTTCTGTTAGTTTTCAAATCATACACCAAATGAATATAATCCGTGTATCTTTACTAGATAACCTGCCAGTTGAAGAAAAATAATGAGGATGGGAAGGAGAGTTACTAGAGGTTTTCAGACTGTGTGGTGCATGTATATGTTGGAGTTACTTTTTTGTTTCAGTTAAATTTCATTTTTCCGTTGTTTTTAGGTATGTGATGTATGATAATGAGTTTTAAATAAGGAAAAAATAAAATTTAACTGGAAACAAAAATTAACTGCAACATACTCATTTACTGTTATATACTGTTATAATTATATTTATTGCTAGGAACAGAAACCTCAGAAAATGGCTCAGAACTGAATTCTAAGAAAGAAAGTGATGTAGTCTCAGACACTGATAATAGTGTTTCTGAAAGGAAGAGATCTAAGTACATCACAGGTGCCACGCCAAAAAGTTCCATGAAAACAAAAATGGAGAAGTCATTTGAAACAGTGTGTGTGAGTCTCCGTGAATCCTCAGAAGCTGAGACGAAGAGGTAAATACAGCTCCTTAATTTCATAGTTTTCAAAATGTTTGTAGCAAGAATTAATGGGGGAGTTAACATTCTCTGGCTAACCTTTAAGTAGCCAATTTAACATGGGGTAGGCTGGAACTGGTAAGATAACAGGATGAATTTCCTTCCCCATAATTTCTTCTTTCATATCAGGTGGAAATAACCTCCCTCTACAACCCAGAGCGTACAGTTGTGAGTTAGACAAGACCCTTGCGTCACATACACTTCCTGGCCACCCTACAAAAATATCGCGGAATAGGTAATTACTGTCTGCAAGAGCTTGCATTACAATACTGTGGTACCATTTCCTGTTGTTGTAACTTGCATGATTTTGCTATGGTGTTGAAATTGGTATATGTGTGCCATCGATTGCTCCAGCACACATGGGAAACCCCATTT
Source organism: Pocillopora damicornis (assembly GCF_964200805.1). Taxonomy (NCBI): domain Eukaryota; kingdom Metazoa; phylum Cnidaria; class Anthozoa; order Scleractinia; family Pocilloporidae; genus Pocillopora; species Pocillopora damicornis. The sequence continues at coordinate 18,610,704 of NC_142676.1, forward strand.
CTCCTTACAATTAGCTATCACAAGAGCGAGTTCATCTCCTTTAGCAATGGACAGATACTTTGGCTTAAGTTTTCTCACCACTGCAGCGGCTACCTTGCGGATACAAATGTAAACAAAGCCCCTGGATAAACCAAACAGGTCAGAAAGTGTTCTGTAACTTGCAGTTGAAGTAATGAAGTACAAGAACAGACCCACTTTCTATTCCACCTCAACAGCTTTTCTCATCTTTGTATCTTGCGATTTCAGTTCTGGATTAAGTTCTTCAATAAAAATTGAAATGTTGCCCTGGACAAGCGAAAGTTTTCGTACCATTCTTGGTCTGAAAATTCTTTCAATACAAGCTGAAACCAAACACCTGTTCTAGGAAGCTGCCATATGGTTCTCTCGATAGTGCATTGGCTCATTTCTTCTCCGTTTTCTTTTAAAGCGGTTCAATATTTCTGCAGAGTTTTCCCCTGAAGAGGGAGTCACTTTCCTCATAAAAGGAAATGGTAAAAGAGTGGCAGCCATAATGTAAGCCATGTTTCTTTCCTTCGCGCACCCTTTTGTGTATTTACCACTGAGCGATAAGGAAAGATACCGAAGGCTCAAATAAAAACCCGGTCCGGTCACCGAGAATCAGTAGTGTAAACAGTGTACAAATTACCAGGCCCTTGAGCTCTTTTCAATCATAAGCCTAACCTGATTGTTACCCGTGTAAACAGGTTACAATCAGTGGTGTAAATGGGGTTTTAGTTTTTCATTTGTGGTAAATATAGGATATTGTTGTCTATCCTTTCTGGTTCACCCAGGCTGAAGTCCTGGCATTCAGCATAATGTCTGAGCACTTCTGGGATATATAACATACTAATGTGAAAACAGGGTTTTGCCTTCACAAATGAACGGACGGACGGGGACAACTCTTAAAAACTCTTTCTGGGTAAAGGCTTTCCTTGGGGGCACTCGCTGGCTGCGGGAAAGAACCGGAATCTATTACGGCTGCTGACTATCTTTGAGAGAATGACTAACAACAACAGGGTTGGCTCCAACGTAGATTTATTCTGCAAGCTCCACTACAATTTTGACCAGAACGGACCTGGCCAGGGCTGGTTCGACCCCGTTCTTCTCCTCATTTTTTTTCTTTTTTTTTCTTTCTACTCTCCTTTAAGCTTTACAAAACAGTCCTATTTAAGCTTAACGCACATAGATAACGTAATGCCATGAATAATCTAAAGGATCATATAATCTACTACACTATTGGCTAAGCAGGAATTTCGCCTTTTACAACATTAATTACTTTGGAAGAGTTCCGGTGGATAACAATTACACAAAAGGACATGACAGGTGGCTGTTACAGTTTAACACTAATAACAACTGTCTACGGGTGGCTAAAGGAGAACTGGTAGCGTTTACGCTTTGCCGAACTAAGCTTTCTACGTTGAATATTGTATTTTTTTTTAAGCGCAAGCATGAAAGAACTCGATAACTAAAAATCCTATCGTTACACTAACTTAGCTTTTCATTAATGGTAAATATAGGGAAGTGTTGTCTATCCTTTCTGGTTCACTTAGGCTGAATTCCAGGCAGTCTAATCTTCACTCCCCTACCCCTACCCCCACCCCTCTCCTTATTTTTGACCGTCGACCGCCCCCTTGGTATAAATTAAATCTTCAATTATAAATTAAATTTTTCCTCTCCCCAGCCTTCCGCTACCATGAAAATCAAAGATGGCGGCCATAATATTCGTCTTAGCACTCGCTAACCTAAATTACGCCTGCTCTGCAGGCTATCATTTCTTGTAACAGCTACGACTAGCGTGTAACTGAATTCAAGTCAGTCAATCATTTCTTGTAACAGCTACGACTAGCGTGTAACTGAACTCAAATCAGTCAATCATTTCTTGTAACAGCTACGACAAGCGTGTAACTGAACTCAAATCAGTCAATCATTTCTCGTAACAGCTACGACAAGCGTGTAATTGAACTCAAATCGGTCAATTATTTCTCGTAACAGCTACGACAAGCGTGTAACTGAAATCAAATCAGGCAATCATTTCTCGTAACAGCTACGACAAGCGTGTAACTGAACTCAAATCAGTCAACCATTTCTCGTAACAGCTAGTACGTCAAGCGTGTAACTGAACTCAAATCAGTCAATCATTTCTCGTAACAGCTACGACAAGCGTGTAATTGAACTCAAATCAGTCAATCATTTCTCGTAACAGCTACGTCAAGCGTGTAACTGAACTCAAATCAGTCAATCATTTCTCGTAACAGCTACGACAAGCGTGTAATTGAACACAAATCAGTCAATCATTTCTCGTAACAGCTACGACAAGCGGGTAATTGAACTCAAATCAGTCAATCATTTCTCGTAACAGCTACGACAAGCGTGTAATTGAACTCAAATCAGTCAATCATTTCTCGTAACAGCTACGACAAGCGTGTAATTGAACTCAAATCAGTCAATCATTTCTCGTAACAGCTACGACAAGCGTGAAATTGAACTTAAATCAGTCAATCATTTCTCGTAACAGCTACGACAAGCGTGTAATTGAACTCAAATCAGTCAATCATTTCTCGTAACAGCTACGACAAGCGTGTAATTGAACTCAAATCAGTTAATCATTTCTCGTAACAGCTACGACAAGCGTGAAATTGAACTCAAATCAGTCAATCATTTCTCGTAACAGCTACGACAAGCGTGTAACTGAAATCAAATCAGTCATTCATTTCTTGTAACAGCTACGAAAAGCTGTAACTGAACTCAAATCAGTCAATTATTTCTCGTAACAGCTACAACAAGCATGTAATTGAACTCAAATCAGTCAATCATTTCTCGTAACAGCTACGACAAGCGTGTAATTGAACACAAATCAGTCAATCATTTCTCGTAACAGCTACAACAAGCGTGTAACTGAACTCAAATCAGTCAATCATTTCTCGCAACAGCTACGAGAAGCGTGTAATTGAACACAAATCAGTCAATCATTTCTAGTAACAGCTACAACAAGCGTGTAACTGAACTCAAATCAGTCAATCATTTCTCGTAACAGCTACGACAAGCGTGTAATTGAACTCAAATCAGTCAATTATTTCTCGTAACAGCTACGACAAGCGTGTAACTGAACTCAAATCAGTCAATCATTTCTCGTAACAGCTACGACAAGCGTGTAACTGAACTCAAATCAGTCAATCATTTCTCGTAACAGCTACGACGAGCGTGTAATTGAACTCAAATCAGTCAATCATTTCTCGTAACAGCTACGACAAGCGTGTAACTGAACTCAAATCAGTCAACCATTTCTCGTAACAGCTACGACAAGCGTGTAACTGAACTCAAATCAGTCAATCATTTCTCGTAACAGCTACGACAAGCGTGTAACTGAAATCAAATCAGTCATTCATTTCTTGTAACAGCTACGAAAAGCTGTAACTGAACTCAAATCAGTCAATTATTTCTCGTAACAGCTACGACAAGCGTGTAATTGAACACAAATCAGTCAATCATTTCTCGTAACAGCTACAACAAGCGTGTAACTGAACTCAAATCAGTCAATCATTTCTCGTAACAGCTACGACAAGCGTGTAATTGAACTCAAATCAGTCAATCATTTCTCGTAACAGGTACGACAAGCGTGTAACTGAAGTCAAATCAGTCAACCATTTCTCGTAACAGCTACGACAAGCGTGTAACTGAACTCAAATCAGTCAATCATTTCTCGTAACAGCTACGACAAGCGTGTAACTGAACTCAAATCAGTCAATCATTTCTCGTAACAGCTACGACTAGGGTACAACTGAACTCAAATCAATGAGAGAACTTTAACCGGGTTACAAGAAGAACAATACATATTATTTCACAAAGTAATCCGAGCCTCGTGTATATTTGAAAAAGAAATCCGTCCAATATATTAACATTAGAAGACCTGATATGACTGACAAAGAAAAGCTGATCAGAAGTTTAATCGCTAAAATATCAGTTATAGCGCTGGAAGATATTGATGGAGAATTTCCATCAATTACAACAGCGAGATTTGGGATACAAAATTATTAAGTCACGTAAATAATCTTTCAGAAAAAAATTATAAGGAGCGGGGAGGTTTCGTCAAAAAAGGAAGACATTGATCGAACATTTCCACTAATTACGAAAGCGAGATTTCCGTTATAAAATTATCAAGTGGCGTTAATGATCTCTCAGAAACAAGAATGGATAAAGGGAGAAAAGTTTTTGTCCAAACATAGGGGAGGTCAAGCGATCAGACGGAGGGAGAGTCCTATGAAAACGCTGGCGTGGACGCAAAGAAAACGACGCGTTTTTGATAAAACGAAAATGGAGCATCTCGAAAACGCATTAGTGGGGACAGGGTCTAATTTACAGCCGGTTTAATGAAGCCGTCGGATGCCGAATTCACTACTGTTCATATGCTGTACAATAAATATATTTTTTACTGAACGTTTTGGTGTATAGTATAGCTGTGAATTTTACGAGTTGTGCTGTGACCGCCGGCCAAATCAACTGAAATAAAACGTGTAAAAATGCTCAGCGATATTGCACACCAAAACGTTTAATAAGCAATTTATTATCCAACTACTATATTTCACTTGCATCTCTTACAAGGCGGGAAAAGCGAAGTAGATAGAGAGGCGCAGCACGTGTAGCCGACCGTTTAAAAAGTTTTTTTTAACAGCACAAAATAACCAATTGTCCAAATACTGTGCTCGATTCGCGCGTTATTTGTTCCCAGTGCAGTTGAATGATAAATAGAGAATAATACATGGGCGCGCGTAGATATGGAATTTCTCTTCGAGTGTTTAACTCAATAGCTCATGAGTGAGCGCAGCGAACGAGTGACATGTCGAGTTGAACATGAGAAGAGAAATTCCTTATCTACAAGTAACCATATATTATTTTGTTTATCACATAAACGCAATAGCCTATTACTGAGAAGGAAAGCCGACTTCATTAATGAATGAAAATAAATGAATCGACAATCCCGGAATAACAATCGTAGAGTGTGTTGGCGGTAATTCTAAGGATGGAAAAATGCGTTGAATCATGATGACAAAACCAACGATGGTTGTAATTTTCAATTTACAAAATTCTTATTTATTGACTTCGTCCCTAACGACAGAAGAAGTCTTTCAGGTAAACGGCCAAAATCAGCTAGTGACAAATCTTCCAGTTGTCGATTTTCATTCTCAGCCAAGAGAAATGCTAACACCAAAGCCAGCTCTATGCATAGTACGCATCTTTCCTCGATATTTCCGTCAGTTGTCTACGATTTTCTGACTTAAAGTGTATATGACACGAAATTTTTTTTACTGTTTGTAAGTAACTAGATATATAAGATAAACGGTTTGAGAGTTAAAATTTGACAAAAATGCTTTTAAGCGAACTTCGCGCGAACGCGGCCTGAAATTTGTCTCCTCGACCGCGCGGCCAAAAAGTCACGTGAGCTGAGGCTGTGACGTCAAGTTATTGTACTCTCACTTAACGACATGGCGGAAAAGAAGAAGCCAGTGAAAAAAGATGGACGCTATTGTGTCGCCGGAGCGCCCAACAATCAAAGCTGTACGAACACCAGCTACACGCTAGGCATCTGGTTTACGGTTAGATCGCTCCATGGTTAGATCGCTCCAAGTCAGATCGCTCCATACCGAAGTCAGATCGCTCCACTCGAAAGTTAGTTCGCTCCATCAAATAAGTTACTTCGCTCCATACATAAGTTACTTCGCTCCATGAAGAAAACTAACGTGGAAGGTTGATAAAAGACAGAAGGATAAGGGAAAAGAAAAGAAAGAGTATTGTAACGCGACTAAAGACTCGCCATTTTTAACCGGAGTCGAACCCAGTCTCACTCACGGCTGGATTTGACAACTTTTAAAAATGGCGGTTCTTTGAAAGCAATATTTATAAATCATATTCATTGTTGGTCATTTCTTTTATTTTATTTGGTGGCTCCTAAAGGAGCCTTTTGTTTGTGATGGTTGTGGTGTCTGCTGCTCTTTAAACAGGACCGTTCAGGAAAGAACAGGCTTTCAGTAGCTGTCTGGCGGACCTCTCGTTGTTGTCATATTGCTCCCAGAGATCGAAGATTTTTGCCTGCAGGTCTCTGTATTTGCGGCGCTGGATCCTTCGTAGTTTTTTCTCTGATATCAAACGGATCTGGATAGCTGTCAGCTGGGCCTCCTGGTGTAGCAGCTTGATCAGGATGTAAAGTGGGAGTTGTGACTTGCCAGCCGCTCGACGGTTGATCCCGTGGTGCCAGCCTTCGAGGTCGTTGTTCGTTCGTTCTGCTTGTTTGAAGACTTTCCAGTCGGCAGGGCTCCATGTCGCGTTGCTGATCCAGGTACTGTTGACATACTCGGCGAACTCTGCTAAGGTCGAGGACTCTGCCTGGCGTTGAAGACGCTGAAACTCGGTCAGGATCTCTCCCTCGGGCAGGAACGGAAGTGCCATCATCTTACGGATGTAAGTGTAGGTGCCTCTGTCGTTGTAATAACTGTTTGTCAGCCCAGGCGCCTGAACCTAGCAAAGAAAAATTAAACAAAATATAAGCAAGTGTGCGTTACAGTGTGTTGTGTTGTGTGTTATTAAAACATCATGACATTCCAAAACATTTTAAGTTTTAACTTATTTTAATCCCATAGAAGTTGTATAAGTTGAAGGGCATATATGATTTTAGCAAATTAATGTTCTTATCCGAATTTAATGTTTTGAATTGGAAATCGCAAAATACGGAATTTTCAAAATCGCTAAACTAGTAACATGTCGCTTAAATGTGTTTTCCAATTATCAGATGACGAAATGATTAAAACTTTGGTTATGTTTTTTTTTTTGCTTTTATCTACTAACAATATTTACCTTTCGTCTAATAGTACACTGCCAGTCAACAGCATTTGGTCGCCTTCGCCTGATGTTGTAGCTGTAGCCCCTGCTGTCGACAAGTTTTGGTCTGCCTTTTGACGTGGCGTCAGGAATCAACTCGAAGGTCACGGCGGTGGGAGCGTCATGCTCTTCTACGAGGGCTGGCGGATCGATGATGGAAGACTCGTCGAGCACGGCTGAATCTCGAACTGACTCAGAATCGGAAGAATCAGCGGCCACGGAATCCGGAACTGGCTCGTCAGCAGTAGGCTCGTCGATGTCTGACTCGAGGACGGAGTTGGCGACGAAGTCCACAGGAGTGCTTTCCGCCACGGGAAGGAGGGACTCTGACATACACTCTGCGCAGCGCCAGTCGATAGGTGAATCAGTCTGGACGGCTTCACGATAATCAGCTAAGCTGATTCCAGTGACGCGATGTTGCCACCTGTTGCAGCCGTCGCATTGAAGTCCTTGTTGACGCGCTCGGATAAGTTTCTTACAAGAGATACACTTGGAAGACATCGTGGATTAAACTCGTTCTCGAATGGTGATCGTAATCGTAGCTAAATGCTGAATGAATGCTATCAATAAAGGATCCCTTTTATACACAACCGTGGATCAGTGTACCGCGAAATTCTATCACCTCATTGGTTAATGCTAATGATGTTTGTTAACATATTTAGCACTTACAAGCAAGAACAATGAGTAAAAAAAATCACACCTTCCTTGCGCGTAGCACCAATAAACTTTTATTGTTCAGAAAAAGTCACAAGTATAACAAAAGAAAAAAAATCACACCTACCTCGCGCTGTGCGCTAATTAGCTGTTATTGATAAGAATGTCACAACTTTAAAAACAAGTATGTTTGTGGCGAAGGCGATACTGTTAACTTATGATTAACATGGGACAAGAAAATATCTAAATCGATGACGTGTTTTTCTTACTTAACAATCGATTAAGAACGCACGCGCGCTTAACCTAAGAGCGAAGAAATAAACCTCATGTAAGGAACTCGTAAAGTGTAACCTACTTTATTAAAGATGGCGGATACACACGGGCCAGTATTTTATTCGAATGATCTTTTTAACACATTTAGACCATAACTTTATCATTTATTACACACTGAAACACTTATTTCATCATTTATTACACACTGAAATACTTATTTCATCATTGGTAATTCGCTTTGGTGGGTTCAAGTGAACGAATCGTCGATCACTTTATATTTCAGCAACTTGATCGCAAGCAACATCATCAACTATAAACTACAAAGATCAGAAGTAAGTTAGTTTATTAGTTTTCTACGTTCATTACACACTGAAACACTTGTTCCAACATCGGTAATTCGACCGATCGCAAGACGCAATAAACAACATTAACTATAAACTATAAAGATCAGAAGTAAGTTAGTGTATTAGGTTTCTACATGGAGCGAAGTAACTTATGTATGGAGCGAAGTAACTTATTTGATGGAGCGAACTAACTTTTGAGTGGAGCGATCTGACTTCGGTATGGAGCGATCTGACTTGGAGCGATCTAACCATGGAGCGATCTAACCGGATACCTAGGCATCTCGATGGACCAATTTCCCGTGGATCGCGCTGTGAGAGAGAAATGGGTGAAATTTGTGCAGCGCCACCGAGTCGATTTCAAAGCATGCCTCATTGTGTTCCGTCCATTTCGAGAGAAGTTGTTACGAAAACAGCTTGGCATTCACTCTGGAGGATATGGCGGACACGAAGCGGAATAGTCCTCATCAAGGGCTCTATTCCCACAATACATGCAATTGTGTCAGAAGTTTCGGAAGAATTAACGGATCGCAAGAAGCGTCAGTTAAGCAGTGATTTCCAGTCATCTTTCGATAAGGTCAAACGTAATCGATCAGAATTTATTATATTTTGGCTCTAGTTGAGACGTGATGCATTGACAGAGTACGAGATGGAAGCGAAAAAGAGGAAAGTCGAAGAGGCGAGAGCATCAAGTTCTAACTCGTTAGATTTTCACGACGTTGTTGATGATAGAGTTGAGAAAAATCCGTGCTCCGATTCAAATGACATTCATGAGAGCCCCATCAATACAATTTCCACTGCATCCAATGTTACAATTGCTGCTCCTCTTCTGGCATGTACCACCCATTTGACTTCACCAGTTGCCTCAACATACGCAAATATTAGCTGTACAAATATTAGCTAAGCTTCCAAGCTGCAGATGAGTGATTTTTAACTTGGAATGTTCGCAAAACTATTGAATTGTATCAGGTCTCATCGACTCGAGCAAGAATGAATTTTTCTTTTAAAAATAAGATCAAAATAGAAGCTACAAAAATACCGGGCCAGAGAGCGACACAAAATGGAAAACTGACGAACGGATTTAAAGGCACTCAAAATAACTAAAAGGTTTGTACTCCTGTCACTTAATTTTGTAGAGGGTCATGGAGCATACCCTTTGTTTCCGTTTCTTTATACACAATTCTAGAAGCATGACATAACCAAAACAAGTCTTCTGCTGCAGTTTCATCAGAACATTTTCAGTATTTCCGGTGAACCTTTTCCGTAGTGATCACTGTAAGTCGTCACTGTGACGTAACTAATCGATACCTTAACTTATTCCCACTAATTATAATTTTTGAAACAATGAATAAGACCAACATTTTCGTAAAAGAAAGTTTAATAGATACATTACAGATATCTAAAACAATTTTGATGACTATGGAACTGTATTGAAACTCAAAGAATACAAACTGTGATGCCCTTGAAAGACCTTGAGACCCTAATTGACAAGAACGGATAACAACGCGAGCCGAGCGCGCTCAAATCTATTTTTATATAGTATTTTCCTAATGTCTTTTTTTCCTAATTTTTTTTTCTCCTCTCTGAAATGATGAATGCTGAAAAAAGCAACGGGTACTCAATGTAAAAAGGTCAGCCCTGGAAAAGACCTGTTAGGATGAAAATGTGCAATTAAAATGATTGTGAATGAAAGTGCAGCGCTCTACCAACTGAGCTAACAAGCCAACTGGGAGCTGGTCATGATGTTGGTTCTAAATAAACCCGTGAAGTTTAAGAATATATGAAAGTCACATATTTGCAGTAGTGAAAATAAGGCCTGAAAAAAATTCAGGCCTTTTTCACTACTGCCAAAGTAGTGCACATTACTGCGAGGATCACTTTCATTCACGTCTTTATCCGCAGTTCAAATATGTGACTTTCATATATTCTTAACCGTTTATTTCATCACTTCACGGGTTTATTTAGAACCAACATCATGACCAGCTCCCAGTTGGCTTGTTAGCTCAGTTGGTAGAGCGCTGCACCGGTATCGCAGAGGTCATGGGCTTAAATCCCGTACAGGCCTGAATTTTTTTCAGGCCTTATTTTCACTACTGCCAAAGTAGTGCACATTACTGCGAGGATCACTTTCATCCACGTCTTTATCCGCAGTTCAAATATATGACTTTCATATATTCTTAACCGTTTAAAATGATTGTATGATCTCTCTGCCTTTTTAGATTGCGCATATCAGATGCAGTGATTGAAGGTGTAAACATTTTATCGAGCGATAAAATAAGTCATTTTAAACATCTGAAAAACTGCCTTTAGAAGAAGTTTGAAAGAGCAGCGAGGGAAATCGGAAAAAAGAAGTGTAAAACTGATTGTTTAATTTCTCTTACCTTTTCTGAAATGAGTCATTCATCGTTTTCACGAGGAAGTGGGCGATTTACAATTCTTTGATGGAAAAATGTACTTGGCTCCATAGCCGTACGCTTTATATCGATCGCCGTCCCAATGTAGTTTCCTCCTGACTCCAAAACTCCTCTCTGGTGCGGTATAACATGCATCCCTATGGAAGCCATCTCACCCACTCTAGGCTGTGGAGGTGTATCAAGTATCGGATTCTCTCTGCCTTGAACATCCATCATGGCACCGTCCCGTTCCGCTCGTTGCCACCACAATTGCATCAAGACTAAGTGGTTCTTGACAACGAAAAACATTATTAAGAACAAAATAAAGAGACAGGCGAGGCTCACGGTCTCAATAACTGACATTGTACTAATCTCTGAATAAATAGAGCTTCTGCCTATAAAAGGAGCCAAGTAGAAGTGGTCTACACAATGAACCTTGCATGTACTTGTTTTCGTTGTATATGGCACTACCTCGACATACCTAACGATCCGCCCAAAGTAAGTCAACCAAAACATATTTGTTATTCTGAGTAAATCACTCGCTTCCGGCTCTTTGGGCGCTCAGAAGGAAAATTAGTAAGTTAAATTTTCGCCCAGAAAGTTCAGAAAGTTGAAAGTTGCTTTCGTAGCTATCGACGTGAGGGAGCTCAGAGGGAAAATTAGTAAGTTAAACTTCCGCCTACACAGTTCTGAAAGTTGAAAGTAAAACGACCGCGATCTGACTTGCATACCAGCACAAACTTTATATATGCATTTTAAACAAGTCCTTTTATTTGCTAAAGGAAATTTTCCCTCTGAGCTCCCTTACGTCGATAGCTACGTAGCAGTTCTTCGCGCCCAGAGAAAATCGATCGATGCAAAGGCCTATCCCAGTTTTGCGTTCTACGCGAAACTGATAAATATAGACATAGAAATAGAGAAAATGGGGTTACCGTTTGAATTATCGCTGCGGATTACCGCGGTTACCCCCCTACGCAAATAAACTCTTTAGCCTGCGGCTAACATGAACGCTACCCGAACAAGTATTCCCTTATGCAAAGGTAAACAACTATGCATGGCTATTTTTGGAAAACGAGCGCTTTTTCTCCTATCTGAGAATATTGCCTCAAGGGGGACACACTCTAATAAGTATTCGACGTGGAATCATTTCATAACGCCAACGTGAAGTTAGTGAAGTGAAGTGAAGAAACCGGATAAATCTGTAATAATCTCGGCCTTTCATGTATGAAGATTAACAAATTCCTCATCACGATTTTGTGACTACGCTTGGCATGGTTTTCTACTTCTCCTGTTTGGAAATCTAGTCCCACCTTTCAGCTTTACATGTAAAAAAATTATCAAAGATTGAATTTCCGCTTTACTTTAAGTGCTGGGAGGACACCATATTTGACCTTCATTACCGCTTGTGACGTTTAAGGCTGGGTCTGAAACAAATATTATCTGTCAGGGGAGGGGTTAATATGGGCGCTTATATTTTAAGTAAATAAATTCTTGTACGGGAGTTTTAATTCGACCTTAAAAACAGTATGTTGCGTTCTTTTAATATTTTATGAAGAAATATGTGAAAAATGTATTTCCGCAGTAAATCATGCAACTCTTTAAAATCGAAATAAATTTGATCTGAGCCCCTCTCCCTAAGGGGAAATTGGGTCCTTTCTAAGGAAATGACGTAGCGTATGAAGATTAGTCAGTAGTTCAGCATTAACCTGAGTGGTACCGTCGAGCGTTGAAACACGCTCTTTTTGGTTCATGGTGTTGTAGGGGCAATACTTTTATTGCAGGGTTTTTCAGATTTTAGATCGAAAGAGTTTTTTTGGTGATAGAAAATGCCGCTCGCTACTATGGAGAGTTGTGGACATCGAGTAACAATCACGTCTTTCTGTTTCTGCTTCAGTTGTAACTGGATCTGTGGCTGAGATATTGCCGTCAATTCTATGGAATTCTGAAAATTCATTGTAAGTTTATTTAATAGTATTCTATCATCAACATTTATTTTACGTGAAAACAGAAATTGAAGCCAAGTTCTTGATTCAAAGCTAACAATTTATGGACAAGACCGTTGACAGCTCATTATCATTTCGTTTCACAGTGACGTTTTTTTTTACTTGTCATCGTGCTGAAGTTAAAACTAAGGAACAAAAAAAGCGTTAAAAGACGACAAGCAAACGCTATACTAGAAAAGGGAAGTCCCCTTGCGGCTCTTACTGTGGCAGACCTCTTAGAGGACTTGATCGAAATTCGTGTTAGGGGGCAAGCTTAACATTGCGGTTCACCTGGCAACGTTTTGATCGTTAAAAATTTATTTTGTCCTGGCCTGAAACAAGATCCTAAATACTATTTTCAAATGATCACCTCTAGACTTAATCATTTTATCTGAAAATCGTTTCAAGGTGCTCTCCTAGATTGTAGGGTTAGGAAACATTATAGCTTATTTAAGGTTCGTAGACATTTGATTACATAAGTCTTGGTAACAAATAAACCGTAAAACAAACGAAGCAAACGAAACAAAGAAAATCCATCATGGCACCGTCCCGTTCCGCTCGTTGCTGCCACAACTGCATCAAGACAAAGTGGTTCTTGACAACGAAAAACATCATTGAGAACAAAATAAAGAGACAGGCGAGGCTCACGATCTCAGTTATTGACACTGTACTAAACTGTAAATCTCTGACTGAAATCTTCTATCCAGAGCAATAAATAGAGCTTCTGCTCGTAAAAGGAACCAAGTAGAAGTGGTCAACTTAATGAACCTTGGATGTATTTTTTTAGTTGTATATAGCAGTGCCTCCAGAGGATTAGAATATCCACGCGACCATTGTGTCAAAAAGAAAGTCAATTAAAACATCAGTTTATTTTTTCCTTTCGCGTGCTTTGTTAATACAAATTAAATCCATTGGCATTAAAACAACTGTTTCCTTACTCGGAAGTGGTTAGATCAGATGACCACCACAAACCGTATAATATCAAGCCAAGCTTTAATAATTATTCGATCTAAAAGAAGTACATTTATAATTCGTAATTAGAACAAACGCAAATCAAGTCTTTATCTTATAACTAAACTAAAAAACTTCAGTATAAACTTACTTCTGTGGCGGGTCGTTACAACAGTCTCACTTTACGGGTTAGCAATAAAATGATTAAGTCACGTAAATAATCTCGCAGAAAAAAATGTATAAGGGGCGAGGTGCTTTCGTCAAAACAGGAAGATATTGATCGAACATTTCCACCAATTACAACAGCGAGATTTCCGTTATAAAATTATGAAGTGGCGTAAACGATTTCTCAGAAACAAGAATGGATAACGGGAGGAAAGTTTTCGTCAAAATGAATGCAATGAATACAACATATTATAGAGGTCTATATAAACCGAAAACAGCGTTATAGTTTAAATGTCGAAGCAGTGTGTGACTGCTGTTATCAGTTAATTGATGTCAAATTATTTCTTGGAAAGTGGAAGAATTATATTCCTTCTATGCCTAAGGAAATAAAGGAAGATGAGGACATCATCCCAGTCTTTTTACGCGGAGATCCAGCCTACCCACTCATGTCCTTTTGGATGAAAGAGTATGCTAGTACTGTCCAAGAACAATATTTTGGTATCTCCTTCTGTAGAGCAAGAATAGATATTGAGTGTGCATTTGGCCATTTACAGGGATGGTCTAGTGCATTACTACGACCACTGGACATAAACCTTGCAGAACTTACTATTGTTATCTATGCATGTTTTGTTCAGTATAAACTTTTGTGAAATCAGCAAAGAGTCTGTATAAGAAGACAGAATAGCTGCGGCCATTGCATATGACAAGGATTCTCTTCAATTTTTCTCTCTTATGTTTTCTAAGTTTGTCATCAAGAAGAGCTCTTATTTCAGCTGTTTTCTTTTGTCTATTAACACTCAAACTTGAAGATGAGTACGGCGGGACTATCTTGGAACAGATCGCAGTGCTCACTAGTTGGCATCGCCTCAGAATTTACCAAGTCAGTATTTGCTGTACCATCAGTGGAGGGAGAGCTTTGGGTAGAAATATTAGATAATTCAAGTTCTATGAAAACGCTAGCGTGGAAGCAAAGAAAACAATGCGTTTTTGATAAAATGAAAATGGAGCATCTTGAAAACGCATTAGTGGGGAAGGGGTTTAATTTGCGACTTGTGTACTGAAGCCGTCGGATGCCGAGTTCAGTATTGTCCATATGCTGTACAATAAATACATTTTACCGAACGTTTTGGTGTATAGTATAGCTGTGAATTTTTTACGAGCTGTGCTGTATTTGAGACGAGCCCGCCGGTTGAATCAACTGAAACGAGCACACCAAGACGTTTAGGAAACAATTGTTACCTAGACTACAAGTAGACCTCCAACCAGGAAAAGTTTCCAAGCAGCGGTGAGTAATTATTAATTTTCTTGGAATATTCGCTAAACTATTTAATTGTATCAGGCCTCAGCGACTCGAGCAAGAATGATGTTCTTTTCAAAATAAGATCAAAATAGAAGCTACAAAATACCGGGCCAGAGAGCGACATAAAATGGAAAACTGACGAATGGATTTAAAGGCAGTTAAAATAACTGAAAGGCTTCTACTCCTGTCACTTAATTTTGTAAGGGGTCATGGAGCATACTCTTTGTTTCCGTTTCACTTTAGAACACAATAGAAGCATAGCATGACCA
The DNA here is from genome assembly GCF_964200805.1 of Pocillopora damicornis. Lineage (NCBI taxonomy): Eukaryota > Metazoa > Cnidaria > Anthozoa > Scleractinia > Pocilloporidae > Pocillopora > Pocillopora damicornis. The sequence goes on from NC_142676.1 coordinate 18,625,902, forward strand.
AAACAACTCGTCTGCTGTTATTTAAACAGGAAATTTATTTCCGACGAAACTTAGCATTAATCATTGTACGTCGTCAACGTACCTGATCGATACCTTAACTTATTCCCACTAATTATAATTTTTGAAACAATGAACAAGACCAACATTTTCGTGAAATAAATTTTAATGGATACATTACAGATATCTCAAACAATTCAATGATTATGGAACTATATTGAAACTCAAAGAATACAAACTGAGATGCCCTTGAAAGACCTTGAGACCCTATTTGACAAGAACGGATAACAACGCGAACCGAGCGCACTCAAATCTATTTTTATATAATATTTTCCTAATGTCTTCAATTTTTTTCTCCTCTCTAAAATGAGGAAAGTTAAAAAAAGCAACGAATACATGATATAAAAAGGTCAGCTCTGGAAAAGACCTGTTGGGATGAAATGGTGCAATTAAAATGATTGTATGATCTCTCTGCCTTTTTGTGTGCTGTTTATTTCTGCTTGCTTTAGATTGCGTATATTAAAAGCAGTGATTGAAAATGTAAACATTTTATCGAGCGATAAAATAAGTTTCAACATCTGAAAAACTGGCTCGAGGAGTAGCTTGAAAGAGCGGAAAGGGAAATTGGGAAAAGGGAGTGTAAAACTGATTGATTAATTTCTCTTACCTTTTTTGAAACGAGTTATTCATCGTTTTCTCGAGGAAGTGGGCGATTTGCAATTCTTTGATGGAAAAATGTACTTGGCTCCATAGCCATACGCCGTATACCGATCGCTGTCCCGATGTAGTTTCCTCCTGACTCCAGAACACCTCTCTGATGCGGTATAACATGCATCCCTATGGGAGCCATCTCACCCACTCTTGGCTGTAAAGGTGTATCAAGTGTCGGATTCTCTCTGTCTTGAACATCCATGATGGCACCGTCCCGTTCTGCTCTTTGCCGCCACAAATGCATCAAGACTAAGTGGTTCTTGACGACGAGAACCATTATTAAGAACAAAATAAAGAGACGGGCGAGGCTCACGATCTCAAAAACTGACATTGTACTAATAAAACTTAGAATCTCAGACTGAAATCGTCTGTCCAAAGCAATAAATAGAACTTCTGCCTGTAAAAGGAACCAAGTAGAAGTGGTCTACAAAATGAAACTTGGATGTCCTTGTTTTAGTTGTATATGACAGTGCTTGGAGAGGATCCACTTGATCATTATCTCATAAAGTAAGTCAATCAAAACATAAATCGACCCCCCCTAATTGGTTAGGAAATAGAAAGAGTTGATGGCAGCCTGCGAAGCTGACAATTGTTTGTGTGCGCTCTGAAGCGTAGAAGACATGAAGAAGGCGAATTGGTGACAGGCTTGTCGTCGGTCCACTTTCATCAGGCCTCAACCGTGAAAAACCGTATGCTGCATAGTGGTTAATGTTTAACGCATGACAGACCTTGTTTGGAATACAAAGACACTAAATATTAGTTTTTGAAACTGTGTGGGCGTAGCTTCAATATTAATTCAAGTAAGCAAAAACTCATTAGAGAATAAGCTGATAGGCTTATCAAAAAAGGTGTGCATTACTCCTAACCTACTTTTGAATGACCACAAGTGTCTACATGTTTCCTAAAATGTTTATGACATAATATAGAAGGGACGAAAAATTGCACGTTCCGAAGGATCGTTATCGGCACAAGAGAGCTTTCTCACTAAAGCTAAAACTATTGAAGACTTCGTTTGTCCAATTGTTGCACTAAGACCGTCGGATGCTGAATTGTTTAAATGCTTTTTGAGTTACACTGTATAACTCACACACATTTAGCGCGCGTTACCGAGGAGAGATTCGTTTTTATTCCCAACATTAAAAGTGATTATGAGATACAGTCCCGCGTCCACTAAAACAAGAGCAGATATTAGAGAAGAAGAAAATGACTGAAAGTACGATGACAACAAATAAAAAAGGCATTATTATACAGTTTTCTTACTTTGTTACGAAAACGCTCGTCGTGTTCTTGTGGATGTCGTCTTCTTGTTACTACACCGATGGAAGTTGTATTTCCGAGTTGTTCCGTCCTTTCCACATCTCCACTACGACGAGCAGTGGGTTCCCTGACACTCTGATCATGAATGGTTCTGGTGGTTTCCGTAATAACTCCTTGCATGTGTCTCACCCTGAGAGGAGTTTGATAATACAGCACGTTACCACAACCACCAAGCATTAAGTGGTTCAGTGTCCATGACGGTTCAGTTCCTGCGGAAAAATTGAAACAAACCACATGGTCTAAAGAAGAGCCCAGCAAGGAAATCAAATGTATTTTAAATGAAAAATAAAACCTCTTAATTATTTATCAACCAGAAAACTCTCGCTCCTCCAGACACACGACGGTTGGCGTTTAAAGGCAAAGGCCTCATTAATAGTGGCATCAAACCGAGTGAAGTGAACCGAGCAAAGTTTTAATCCTGCGGTTATGTAGGAAACGGAACTCATGAGATTACCGTAATTGTATACGAACCTCAAGACGGAATGATAAACATTATCGGGACAAACAAATTAGTAATTTTTAATTAGTAATTAGTAATTTTTCAACGTACGGCAAAAGACTAGCTACAGGAGTAGCATGATAGAGGTGCAAGGGCAATTGAAACGAATAATGTCAAAATTGTATATCAGCATTAGCCTGCATAGTTGGTGGTAGTCTGTGTAGTTGATAATTGTTTGTGTGCGCTCTAAAGCGTAGAAGATCCGTAAAAGACAGAGCGGTGAGAGGCCAGGCATCGGTCCAATTTCATCAGGCCTCAACTGAAAAACCACATGCTGCGTAGCAGTTGCGATTAACGCACGACAGGCCTTGTTTGGAATACAAATACACTGATCAGTTTTGGGGGTAATTGTTTCTCAGGTCACCTGCACATTCGCGCGATGAATTTTATCTGTTTTTTCAAAGGTCTTGTGAGTTTGATGGTAGCATGCCTGTTTTTTTAACTTAGTTCCCGTTTTTCAACTCGTGAATTGCGCGCATGCGCAAGAGCGAGTTGTAGATACGATGTGTGGAATGGCACTCGCTCGCTCCATGAGGAGCTTTGGCCCCGAAAAGAATTCGCAGCATGCATTCTGCGGAGGCGCTATATTTCTGTCATCATTGTAGAGAATTACATCAACGTTTGTGGTCGGTAGGTGTCTATACGATTACTTAAACCTGTTGATTATAAGTTAAAGGTTCACCTAATGATTTTAAAATACTTCATCTATGCTCGAATTGCAATTACGAAAACACAAGAAATCTGGCATTGAAATCACTTGGCGCGATCTTATCATGGAGGCCGAAGTCTTCGATCGATCTGCTGAGCTTTCTATAGTTACGGGATCCAATCTCGACCCCAAAAAGTACTACTGTGGGCGAACGAAAAGTTAATGTGAAATCAGCCGAAAACTTTTGCAAAGAACGAATTGTTTCGTCGATTCCGCGATGACTATAATATGTTCTGTTCCGCCAGCAGGTCTCAAACGCGCCAACAAAGGCTGTTCGTTCAACGCCAGGTAACCAAACAACATGCATGTTATATCTTCAATTGGTTTCCGTGCCGGACTAATTAGACAGGGCGAAATCCAGCAGATGGATTCGCGAGATCTCAAAACATAATCTTGTTGTTGATACGGTAAATCAAATCGCCCTCGACCGTACACTTTAGGCGGGAAATACCTCCGGTCGAAATATCATGAGAAATTGCAATGATGTCAGTCAAGAATAGCCGAGCTTGACAAAGACATTCGGGAACTAGTAAAGCATAATAATTAAATAAGCTAATGGTGAATGCCTCAACTTTCAGTCAAAAGAAAGAGTCCGGACAAAGAGCGGTCTCCTGATATAAAATAGTGTGAATTCAATTTTTCGTGCCCTCTTGGGTAGTGTATACTTATCGGATGTCCTGGAATGTTTAGCGAACACTTCATGCCACCAAGAGGCGTCGAACCTTGGCTTGAATTACTTATGCAAATTAGCTGGCTGCACATTCAATGTGCAGCCAACAAATTTGCATAAATTTTTTTCCGACGCAAAGCTCGTCATGTCGGTCGGTTCCTGTAAAATGTTTTTCGATTTTAGGCTTTTGAGTGCATTTGATAGTTTTTAGCGAACAATAAACAAACGAAATGGCGACCTTTGTTGTTAAGAATAGTGGTGGGGTGAAAAAGAAGCCAATGATAATCTTAAAAGAGTTTGTTTTTTTCGTTTTAGTTTCAACAAGCGGCGCCAGCGACTGGCAGGCATGCAAGGATTCACACTGAAATAACAGAACAACCTTCGTTTTTCATAAAATTGTAATTTACAATCCTTTAACTTGAAAACAATCCGAAGATTCATTGAAAATATCACTTACTGCGAAGCGCTCGGCGTTTACAGATGTTCAAAAGCTTTTTTTTTTAGGGCGTGAGATTGAGGACACAATTGATCATTACGTTTCGTATCGTGTGTTTTTCCTGTGTGAAGGAAGAGAAGATGCCGGCGACTAACGAAATTACAAGTTAACACGAAAATCAAATAACACCTAAACAAACAATTTTAGCTACCGATTTTCAGTGAACTTTTAAAGAACAATTTTATTTTAAGTTTCAAGACAATTTGAAGATTCAAAATACATATAACGTATTAAAATGCGAAAGTTATACACCACAAAATTGATAAATAGGCCTGAAATGAAATTCTATCTTTTTATTGATTATACGTTGCCTAGCACGTGACCAAAATCTACCCTGGCGGAGATCCAAAATGACGGAGATTCAAAACTCGTACCCGTTTGTCTCATTTGATAAAGAGGGAATCGTTAATGTTTTCATTAAGACAGTATTGCCTTGATTTTCTAATATTTACAATGATAGACAGTAAATTTCACTTTTCACCCACATTTACTTCCAACCTTTTCTTTTGAACCAGAAACAAAAATGATATACGTTTAAAACACATGACATCATCCACCCTTGTCAAATGTAATAGCATGATCACTTCAATTGTAATGCCTTCTTATCCCAACTTTACATTGTTTCTTTGCTACATTAGCGAACACTGAACTACTGCTCGTACTCTAGATATGAAAATCAACCACAAAATTCCCTAAACCAGATAACATTAAACATAATCCAAAAAATCATGTGTCAATTCACGAGTTTGCTCACAGAGCACTTCGATTAAGTGTTGAGCTGTGGGGTCATGTAACTACGCTGATTTTAACATGAATACGATTTGTTGTTTTTCGTAATTATATCGTGCGAGGCGGGACGCTTTGCTTAACGCACAAAGCGTGGATAAAGCAGTCGAAAGCATGAAAAAGTAAAGAGGTTAGTGCAGATGACAAATTTAACTTTCATGCAGACGACTGAGGAAGTCATCCATGCAATGATCCAAAATAAACAACTCCTATTGTAGGAAAATCTTAGCATTTGCTCTGATGGGTTTAAAGATAAGAAAGAAATTTAACTGGTTTACAAGATTAATACATATTATTTCACAAAGCAATCCGAGCCTTGTGTGTATTTGAAAAAGGAGCATCTCTTATATATTAATATTAGAAAACCTGGAATGAATGAAAAGCGCATCAGAAGTTTAATCTCTTAAAGATCAGTAATAGCTAGATGAACTTGATGCTCATCAACGTGAATGCCAGCGTCTGCAGGAAACACAACATTCTCAAACTCCTCTTGTTGCGGAAGATGTTGATGGTGTGTCTCTTGAAATGGTACGAACGCCTGACAATTTCATGAGCTCAGACTCAATGACAATACCGAAACCGAAAGTGAAGAGCTCAGTATTGTTGCTTTGCGACCTGGAAGATCGACGATGGCCATTTGAAAAGATGAGGAATAAGTGGTCGCGAACTTGACCGAGAAAACTGATTATGCAAGGTAAAATATTTTCTCTTACCGAGTTTTTGAATATGTTAGTTAAGATAGAAAACATTGTAACTCGAACCTTTTCAATACAGCTAGTTATTCTACTTCCCTTTTAAAACCGTAAATTTGTTTGAGGTGAGTTTCGGAGGTTCTAAAATATGAAACTGAGTAATATTGCTTGGTGGAGTTTAAATAATACCGGTAAAGGTTTAAACCTCAACGCTTTCACTGCTTCTGTGTCTGTAGTTACTGTAAGAGACGTTGAAGAAATAAACCCTAGCAGACATAATCAAAATTTTTTCGAATTTTCGATTAACAGGTTTATTTTTTACCTTCAGGTGCTTAGTTAATACAAATGAAATACATTGGCGTTAAAACAACTATACGAAAACTTGAGCAATAAGCAGCACTATCCATCAACTAATCAGCGTAATAACCCACGATAGAAAGTGTGGTTCATTCTATGGGTTACAATAAACAATTGGACGCTAGCTCAGTTATTTTGTAAAGTGTAGTATTCCAGAATTAATCATTTCTAACCGAGCTACATTCCATAACAAATGTAAACAATGTCGTTAATGGGCTTATCAAGAAAAAGGGACGCATTACGTTTAATCTAAATTTGAATGACCACAAGTGTCGACATGTTTCCTAAAACTTTTTATGACATAATATAGAAGTGACTAGAAATTGTGCATTCCGAAGTATCGTTATAGTTAACTATAGCGCTTGCTCACTAAAGCTAAAACTATGGAAAACTTATTGCTACGTAGTTTTTAGTGTTCTATCAAATCAGTGCAGTCACTCAATCAAAAAAACCAAGTTTGTTGTTGTGGTCCCACAGTAGTGTCGTATTATATTCATGGTAATGCCGTCACGCACAGGAACGCAGTAGCTACTTAGGATTATCTGGGGAGAGAAAGAGTAAAATTTGTTTAAAATTCCACAATGCACTTTTCCAGTCTCTCATATTTTAAAAAAAGCTTAAAGAATTCTCATGACCAACTGTAGCACTGAGGCCGTCGGATGCTGGATTGTTTGAATGCGTTTTCAGTTATTCTGGAAAACTCACGTTTATAGCCTACGTATAGCCGTACCCTCCGCCCGCCAAGGTAAAACAGAGGTTCCCTCGCTTCCATTTTATCAACGGGGGAAGGTACGGCTACACGTAGGCTATCACATTTAGCGCGCGTGGCCAAGGAGAGACTCGTTTTTATTCCAAACCTTAAAAGTGGCTATAAGATACAGTCCCGCGTCCACTAAAAAGAGTGCAGATATAACAGAAGAAGAATATGAAAGAAAGTACGATGAAAAAAAAAATAAAAAAAAGGCATTATCGTACAATTGTCTTACTTTATTACGAAAAACGCTCGTCATGTTCTTGTGGATGTTGTTTTCTTGCTGTTACGGGAGTTGTATTTCCGTGTTGTTCCGTCTTTTCCACAGCTCCGCTACGACGAGGAGTGGGTTCTCTAGCTGTTCCCAAGACACTCTGATCATGAATGGTTCTGGTGGGTTCCGTACTAGCTCTTACCACGTAGAGGAGTTTGATAATACAGCACGTTATCACAACCATCATGATGAAGCAAGCAACATTAAGTGTTTCAGTGTCCATAAAGTTTCAGTTCCTGCGGAAAAATTGAAACAAGCCTCTAAATAAGAGCCCAGCAAGGAAATGAAATGTATTTTAAATGAAAAATAAAACCTCTTAATTATTCACCAACCAGAAAAACTCTCTCTCCTCCAGACGCACGACGGTTGGTGTTTAAAGGTAAAGGCCTCATTAACAATGGAAGCAAACAGATTTAAGAGCAGGATTTTAATCCTGCGGTTCTATAGGAAACGGGACCCATGAGATTACCGTCTTAGTATTCTAAATATTCTTAATACTGGTCTAAGAGGTAAACCACTTAATCTCATGACTGTTAAGTAGTATGATCAAGACGGAATGATAAACATTGTCCAGAGAAACAGATTAGTAATTTTTAATTAGTAATTAGTAATTTTTCAATGTACGGCAAAAAACTAGCTACGGGAGTAGCATGATAGAGGTGCAGGGGCAATTGAAACGTATAATGTCAAAATTGTATATCAGTATTAGCCTGCATAGTTGATGGTAGCCTGTGTAGCTGATAATTGTTTGTTTGCGCTCTAAAGCGTAGAAGACCTGTGGGAGGCAGAGCGGTGAGAGGTCTGGCATCGGTCCTATTTAATCAGGCCTCAACTGAAAAACCACATGCTGCGTAGCAGTTGCATGACAGGCCTTGTTTGGAATACAAATACACTGATCAGTTTTGGGGGTAATTGTTTCTCAGGTCACCTGCACATTCGTGCGATGAATTTTATCTGTTTTTTCAAAGGTCTTGTGAGTTTGATGGTAGCATGCCCGTTTTTTAACTTAGTTTCCGTTTTTTAAGTGTTGAGCTGGGGAGTCATGCAACTACGCTGATTTTAACCTGAATACGATTTGTTGTTTTTCGTAATTATATCGTGCGAGGCGGGACGCTTTGGTTAACGCACAAAGTGCGAATAAAGCAGTCGAAAGTATGAAAAAGTAAAGAGGTCAATGCGAATGACAAATTTAACTTTCATGCAGACGACTGAGGAAGTCATCCATGCAATGATCTAAAATAAGCAACTCCTATTTTAGGAAAATCTTGGCATTTGATCTGATGGGGTTTAGAAATTTAATTGATTGACAAGAAGAACAATACATATTATTTCACAAAGCAATCCAAGCCTAGTGTGTATTTGAAAAAGGAATATAACTAATATATGAACATTAGAAGACTTGGAATGACTGACAATGAAAAGCGGATCAGAAGTTTAATCGTTAAATGATCAGTTATGGCTGAATGGTACAAATTTTCAGACGCATTGCCGACAATTGTCTAATTTAGCAAAATCGTCAAAATGAACAAAAACCGCGCTAAACTTGTCTATCATTTCTCATATAAGCTACGACAAGCGTGTAGTTGAACTCAAATTAGTTTACTTAACAGGAAAAAATTATGTAAACACTCAAAACGGAATGATTAACACATCATCTGGAGAAACAAATTAATAATTTTGCAACGTACAACTGAAAACTAGCTAAAGGAGTAGCATGATAGAGGTGCAAGGGTTATTGAAACGTACGATGTCAAAACTGTACATTAGTATAATGTGTTAGCCTGTATAGTTGGTGGTAGCCTGCTTGCGAAGCTGATAAGCTATTAAATGATAATAGTTTGTGTGCGCTCTGAAGCGTAGAGGACCCGTAGAAGGCGAAGCATCGGTCGAATTTCATCGAGCCCCAGCTATCGACGTTAGAATTTCTACTAATCAGTTCTAGGCGTGATTGTTACTCAGGTCTCCTGCATTTTCGCGCGATGAATGTAATCTGTTTTCTCAAAGGTTTTATGACTTTGATGCTAGCATACCTCTTTTTTAACTTAGATTTCGTTTTTAAAGTGTTTAGCTGGACTTGGACTTGGAGTACGGTTAACTACGCTGATTTTAACCCGAAATACGATGTGTTGTTTTCCGTAATTATATCTTGCGGTGCGGGCCGCTCTGGTTAACGTACAAAGCGTGAGTAAAGCAGTCGGCAGCATGAAAAAGCAAAGAGGTCAATGCTGGTGCCAAATTTCAAGTTTCTCTGGTTGGTATCACGAATTGTTCGCACACATCCAGTTCAGCAGTTCTTTTTAGTTCTATACAGCAGTCGTTGCTTTAGAATAAATCAAATGGTTTAATTGTATGTGTATATAAATGGCTCTTTATCCATAAACTGTACATTTATCATTTATTGACGAGACTTTGACGAGGTAAAAAAAAAAGGAAAAAGGTTGAAATTATATGTAATTTGTTGTTTTTCCTTCCTAGGTAAAGAACGTTAGTAAGATGCCGGGTCCTATCGGACCTTCTGGCTACAACGGAAGTCAGGGGCCTGTTGGCCCCCAGAGAGCCGTGGGTCCCGCTGGTCCTAAAGGATCAGGAGACTTTAGTCAATGTCAGTATGACACTAAAGAAGAAAATAAGATCACTGGTAGCGATAGGATACTTGTACACATTGATGAACCAGCAGTAAGTGCATCTATACTTTACATATAAAAAAAATACGAATAGATAAATAAGCAGAAAAAAGGGATTTCTAAATATAACCTGTCTTTACCCTTTTTAGATCTCTTGCAATCTAAGACTACAACCTCAATTACTAGGACTTAAACCTAATATTTCTGACTCAAGCTCAAGCAGGAGGATGTTGAACGATCTTGCACAATTGCTTTTGTGCTGTGAACAAATTTAAAAGATTAATGTAAGGCCCCGGCCTTTCTCGCCTTTGACATCATTGCTATAATGCACACCCACCATCGCATCTAGTCGCTTTAGTGTACTTAAAATTATTTTATTTTATTTTGATTGGCTGAGATAAATGCATTTTTTGAATAATATAGACAACATTTCGAAAATGTTTGTTTTGATTGAACGCTGTTCGTTCGACCAAATGCACAATCGTATTCGTAGGATTTGAATAGATTTTGTGCGATTCGCGGGCTTTGCCTCTGTAAAATTGAAAAACTAACTCATCTTTCCTTTATGTATATTATCAACTGTGATCTCATGATTTTTCTCGTGCAAATTTGGAATGAAAAAACTCTGTGGACGTTTTATAAGCCTGCAAAAAGACACTCAAAATGATGTGACTACCAGTATAGATGACATAATAAATGTGTATTTCTTTATTTTTTTGACAGAATAAAAGGATAATGGCAGTAACATGCTCAACGGATCACAGCGCTGAGTATAATCTTGTAACGAGGACACAAGGTGCAAACGTCCGGAGATTCGTTTGCACCTGTGATGGAATATCCTCACTTTTCACTAGAGGAACTAAGTGCTACCTGCACTACTGGATTTGCCCTTTAACAACATAATTAACTACATTTCAGAAACTTCGGCTTTATACACATTTTTCCTTGTATATAATTTGCATGATTAAATCTACTCAGCCTCATTTTTTACAGTTGTGTAGGGAAGGTGCAAAACAGACAGAAAGATAGGAATCAGAGACTGAAAGGCACTTTAGCTGGTGTGGAATTTAGTGATCGATGTCTTGGAATCCCGGATAATATCAATGTGTTTGAATCATGTTTCATAAATGGGCAGTTGGTCCAAAGGATATTAAATTCAGACCGAAACGACAACGAAAAGACAAAGAAATACAAAGAAAATATAAAATTACAAATGACGGTGTGCATAGTTGGCCAAATATTAATAGAAAATTTCGAAGTGTGATCCCAATTTTGCAGTTGGTAGTCTCGAAATGTAAATGTTCTCTACACTTTCATTAGTGTCCTAAAGAAACATTAATGAGGGAAATCGATGTAAATAAATGATGACTGCGAAACTTTGGTGATAAATCTCTTTATTCCATCCATACTTTTAACAGAACGTTTCGCCTTCCGGAGAAACAATTTGAAGCAAACGTTTCGTCTCATCTCTGTTTAAAACCTACCGCGCGGGCTATTTATATGAAGTCTAACCCAAAGCACGGTTTTGACCAATGGGCTTTAGGATTTCTCCAGAAGATGGTTGATTTAGCTAAATGATTGTTCTCCACGGTTTGCTTTCACCCATCTTTACAATGTTCACAAAAATAAATGTTCATATTAAAGGTCCAGCTAAATTGAGGATTTTTTAGGACGCGGTTTTATTAAGCCTTTACACCCAGACATCAGTATGCATATTCTCCATACTTTCCCTGTACATTTATTAAGGTTCTGTAAAGGAGAATTTGTTTAACAATCAAGAGCTTCTTTAGTTGTTTATTAGTTCCCTTATTCTCATGACCTTAATGTTTTATTCAATGGTGATCTTGTGAGGATAAATTAGGTGCCAGTCACTCCTAGGGGTTAAAGGGTTAAACAACGAGTAAACTTTGTTTAAATCACACGAACGCCAGTATTTTTATTTTGATAGATTTTCACACTTTCATCTAAGTACTGCTACTGCTGATGAGAGGTATTATCCAAAAACTCCTAACATTTTGAAATAAAGAATGGAACTAAAACTTAATTTTGCTTTGATTTCCTTCCTTGGCCTCGCCTTTCTACGTTTTTAAGAAGGCATGCCCTTAAATTTTTTCCCACTACGCTCAGTGACCCAGATCATCCCTGAATTTCAAGGTTACTTTGTGGAGCAAATTAAAGGAGGTCTCTGGCTCTACTTAAAACCCATCTCTGGGTTACGATTCACCTTTTAGTGGTGAATCGTAACCCAGAGGTTTCTTTTTCATTGACGTTAAAACAACATCATCAACAACAACAACAACAACAACAACAACAACAAAAATACCAACAACAAGACTGTTATAATTGTGGAAATCGTGTAAGAGATCTTTAATCCCAATCCAGGGGCTGCAAAGCGTTTTGAAACGTGGAGGACGCGGGATGGAAGGAGAGGGGCTAGTTACGGAGAGAAACTTTTCTTCTACATTTTTTTATTCATATCATTTCGACGTGATTTCCTCCTTTTGAAACAAAACTGATATGCAAAACTTGATTTTTTTAGTGTGATTTTGTTGTTTCTGTTGTTCTCCGGGTTTTTATGTAATAGTTAGAATAGAGAGGGCTCGATAACTCGTCTTTAAGACGGAACCCTTATTTACCAGGAAGCGGCCGTGAATTTTCTTTTTTCAAGGTGTCAAAAATCGCTATCTATTCCGTGATAGTTGCTGAGTACGGTATGAAACCTAACAGTGTGTGTTGTACACACACAAAAAAAAGAAAACTCGAGCTTTTCTCGTAGTAATTCGAACTACAAGTAGATTTATGCAGAAACAATTCTAAGCGCTCTCGATTCCTTCGGATGATGGAAGATTCGGGCTTCTCCCAAATCAATTGTGACACAATAAAAATCTCTTAATTGTTATTTTCGTGTCACTGCCATTAACTGCACGTTCTATGCTGCTTATTAATGGTACTAATCGTTACGTCATGACTACAGACAATAGTCTCCAGTCGCGTAATTTATAACGTCATACTAGCAGACACGTAAAATAGTAGTTAAATACCTACAGACAATCGTTTTAAAAGCACGCATTTTATTTCAGTAAATGGATTCACTTAACTTTAGTTCACTTCTAATTCTTATTTCACCATAAAGAACATTAGCAAAACCCTTTTTTTGTCCACAGATGATGCACCTTAGTGCACATTTGAAGAAATGTGGGAATAAATTCAATATTTTGTCCTCTAAAAAAAACATGGTGATTTAACCAGTTAGTTCTTGCTACATATTCAATCTAATTAAACGATTCTTCTCTTAGCGTTATGCAGCCGCTCTGAATAACTTAAAAACGTTATTTATTTTGAAATAGACGATATCTTTAAGGTTACAGTAACTACGTTGTTAAAGGGCAAATCCAATAGTGCAGGTAGCAACTACTTCCTCCATTGAAAAGTATGGATTTTCCATCACAGACGCAAACGTATCTCCGGACGTTTCCACTTTGTACCCTCGATACAAGATTATACTCAGTGCCGTGATCCGTTGAGCATGTTGCTGCCATTATCCTTTTATTCTGTTAACAAATAAAGAAATACACACTTGTTATGTTATCTATACTGGCAATCACATTATTACGAGTGTCTTTTTGGTTTGGATAAGCTCGATTGATTTTTCCATAAAAAAAAGATAAGAAAAATCATGAGATCACAATTAATAATATAAATGAAAAAAAGAAGAGTTAGCTTTTCAATTTTACAGAGGCAAAGTCTGTGAATCACGCAAAATCCATTCAAACCTTACGAATACGATTGTGCATTTGGTCGAGCGAACAGCGTTCGACCGAAAGAAACATTTTCGAAATGTTGTCTATATTATTCGAAAAATGCAATTACCTCAGCCAATCAAAATGAAATAAAATCATATTAAGTACACTAAAGCGACAGGATACGATGGTGGGTGTACATTATAACTAAAATTTCTAATGTAAGAAAGGAAAGGCACTACATTACTATTTTGAATTTCTTCCCTTCACGAAAGCAATTGTGCAAGATCATTCAACACCCTCCCCTCCTGATTGGGCTTGATTCAGAAATATAAGATTCAAGTCCCCTAGTAATTTAGGTCGTAACCTTAGATTATAAGAAATATCAAAGGGGTAAAGACAGGTTATATTTAGAAATACCTTGTTCTCTGTTGATCTATCAGTTCGTAGTTTTTTAAATGTAAAGTAAAGATGTACTTACTGTTGGTTCATCAATATGTGCAAATATCCTATTGCTACCACTGATCCTATTTCCATTTTTCCTTTCATGCCGACATTGACTGATTTACCTTTTTTATCCTTTCATTTACCTACTCATATTTTTTTAAATATAAAGTATACATGTACTTACTGTTGGTTCATCAACATGTACAAGTATCCTATTGCTACCAGCGATCTTAGTTTCACTTTTTGTTTCTAATTGACATTGACGTAAGTCTCCTGATCCTTTAGGACCAGCAGGACCAGGGACTCCCTGGGGGCCGACAGGCCCCTGACTTCCGTTGTAGCCAGAAGGTCCGATAGGACCCGGTATCTTTCTAACGTTCTTGACCTAAAAAGGAAAATAATACGTACGTCTAAATTCACCCTTTTTGCGTTTTTTTACTTCGCCAAAGTCTCTTCAATAAATGATAAATGTATAGTTGATGAATAAAGAGCCATTTATATACACATACATTTAAACCACTTGATTTATTCTTAAGCAACAATTGCTGTATAGAACCGAAAAGAACTGCTTGACTGGATCTGTTGCGAACAGTTCGTGCTATAAACCAGAGAAACTTGAAATAAATTAACCCATGGAAGGTATCCTCTTGGTCGATCAAGGCATCGAAGCTATCAAATTTAGCAATATTAATTTTTTTTTATTTTTTATGACATTTGAAGATTTACGGTGCACTAATTTTTTTTTTATTTATTCTCTTACACAATGCTGTCGTCAATGTTGATCTCAGCAGAACACAAGGTGCATGTTACGCGTAAAATCAGCATATGACCGGATCAAAACTCCCTTCTCTTTAGTTCATTTGGTAGAGCATAGGATCTTGTAAGGGCATGGTTCGTGGCTCGAACTCTCACGAAAAGTTCTTTTTTACTCCACGCTTGGGAAAAATTGTTTATAACATCTTTCTGATCATAGTAATGGACATTCCTTATTTGATTTTTTTATTAATCCAATCTGATTGACACACTATGTTTTTGGAGAAGGGGACTGGGACAAGCTCTTGTGGACGAAGCGGAGACCTTCGTATTTGTTATAGTCGTTAATTCCTGTGTAGAACTACCTAAGCTTGAGATGTTTTCTGAGTCAATAATCTTAGAGTAATACTGTGTGTAATAACCCTCACATGGAGTGGTTAAAGTGAGGTTGACTAAGTCTTAAATACAAGTAACACAGATAATGTACCTGTTCAGTCAAGTTGTCTCGCACTTCCTTTAGCTGTCTAACAATATTACCACGCGTTGCATTCAAAACCATGCTTATACTTTGAAGATCGGTTTTTGTAGAGTTTCCTGCCAACCATAGCGCGGAAAAATACTTTTTGGACTCTTCTTTCATGTTTTCACGAGTAATGTTGAGCAATTTCTCGATTTGCTGAATCCTGTTGAGGTTTTGATCCTTCGGAAAATAAAAAAAGAATGTTTATGCCAAAAAACATATTTCAGGTGCACATTTTTTACTCTTATACGCAACAATGGTCTATTGACCTTTTCAAAACTGGGAAAACACTAAAAAAAAAAAAAGATATTAACTACTTACCGTGACCTGCTTTGTGCTATTTGATTTGTTTCCCTCAACTTTTATTCTAGCCTCAAGTTTCTCAGTTTCCTTTGTTACCTGCGTTTTTAAAAAAAGAAGGGTGCATATGAACGAATAAATAAATAAACAAATAAAGACATAAAAAACAAAGGGGGTCTGCCATTTGGTGAAAATTATGGGCTCCCTAAAAGACGCAACAATGACATACTTTGGAGATCTAGAAGCATGAACTGGTTCTTGGCTAAAATAGGTAGTGGCAACGTTTGACATATAAGTAAATTAAGCGGATCATTTTATGCTGACTGGTTGATTTGCTGGCCTAAGGCGATGCCAAGGCAACTAAATTGTTTTTTTAATTGTTATTTCCCCACTAGTCTCGCTGAATGTTATGCTTAGAAAAAAGTTGAAAAAGCAGGGTGTTTCAGTAGGAGTGATAAGTAAGCTCAGGAGCAAATGGACACCTGCTTAGCTATGTTATATAATGTCCTATGATCTTAAACCGTAGAACAAGCAATAGAAAACAAGGCACCTTTTCAGTCATGTTTTCATGCACTTTCTTTAACTGTGTCAGGAGAATCGTCTGCGTTGAGTTCACCAACATCCGAACTCCTAGAAGTTCCCTAACTGTGGAATTTTGGGCTAGTTCCAAGGCCATGGATTGTTCTTGAGACATATTCCTCATATCTTCCCGAGTGTCATTCAGCATATTGGTCAAGTGCTGGATCAACTCGGAGTGGCGATCCTTCAGAATAAAAGATGATTTTGTGTTAGGTATTGCACACACTTGCACTCATGTTACCGACACTTGTAATTCAGTGAAAAGTCAAGGCGTCTGCATTTAGTGACTTACCGAACTTTTTTCAATATTGCTAGACTTTTCTTCCTCCATTTTAACTCTAAGTTCAAGTTTTCCAAAACGATTCGTTACCTGAATGAGGAAAGGTATATCTTATTAAGCAGTTATACAAGAATTTTGACGTAATACCAGATTAGCGAAGTCGAACAATAAATGCAGATATATATTTTAAAAGATGGAGAGGGAGAGCAGGATTAGAGCCTTACAACCAGTGTAATTTTTCAATTTTCAACAGAGGGACTCTCTAGGAAAATAAGTAAATCTCTCTTAATGGTTATGATTTGATCAAATGAAGGCATTCATTAAATACATATTGCAAACGCATATGCTTACGTTTTTCCTTTGTGATTCCAGTGAAGAAGATAAATAGTCACCATAGGCAATTGTTTTATTCAGCTTGAGTGAAACAACTCTTGTTTCACTGTTGACTTATCAGTTCAAAATATTAATTCATTCAAGTCATCGATTTTTTTAAATTGAATTAAAATTGAGCTGAAAGATGCCTTAAATTAAAATTTCCTTAGTCGTGAGGGTTTGGCGACTCACACAGAGGTCAAATCTGGCGAAAACCAAGATATTCAGTCAGAAAAACCTTGATTTGGGTAGATTTGTCAATTATTAATTTCGGCCTGAATAGAACTCACCTGTCCCAAGGGTAGGGGGTTAATAGGAATTCTCCAGCTTTCTCCAAAAGAAAGCAACAACCACAATAACAGCAACAACAACGATTAACCCGATTATACCTTGTTTTCGAATTCTTGCAGAGATGCGTTCGTTTTATCCAACAAACTTCCTTCTGTCTGCTTTACATCTTGCCGAATTCTTTTAAACTCCTGATCAACCTGAAATGAAATAGCCTTTTCAGGAATAAAGCTTGTACACTGTGTTCATACCTTCTCTGAATATTTTAGTCCTTAATTTACAATCTCAGATCGCACTTTATTTGTTCTCTAACCACTATTGACATTCAACTGGCTTTCTAGCTAGAAGTCATGTTGGCTCTGAGTGGCTACGAAGCCATACATTGGGAGCCAGGCCAATTTTAAAGGTTTCCTCTAAAACCCATGCCTAGGCTTCATTCCCGCAATTGCTAAAATTGCCGCCCATCTGCGAGGATTATGGCTTTATTTCCTTTCAATCTTCAGGACAAATAAAACTTAAGTGTCCACGGGAAAGAAGAATCCTCCAAGTTTGCTTCGACTCAACGGGTGGTTTTGCACTTCAGTTGGTCAGGATGGCTCCCGACGAGTATCTGGGAGGCACTGGTTCGAATTCCGTCGAAGCCCAAATTTTTTTCCGGTTTCTTTAATGTAGCATTTTTTAAATCTTAAACAACTGTACTCGCAGACATTCTTATGTGAGTGTTCTGCGAATTTTTCAAAATTCTAGCTATTTTTCTTCTGGTTTAAACAGCAGCTGCCTGAGATTGCCAAACATAACATGCTTTCTGAAGTTTTTTTAATTTTAATTGTCTTTGACATGTCAATATCAATGAATTTATTGAATATACTCAATGTATTCAATATTCTTAGAATTTTTTGTGTAAACAATTTTCGAATTAAAAAAACGCGTGATTTTTTAACAAACGTGAAAATTGAAAGACGAACAAACAGATGCAACAACAACAAAATAACAACTAAAAAGCAAAATTACTATGTCTATGATTAGAATAGGTGTTCCCTTCAAGGATTCTCGCGAAATAGTGTCAAAGATCTCTTACCGACCTAAAATTATAACGATTATTTAAATTAATTTTTTTACCTTCTGATCCAGTTTAAGGATTTGTTTTTGAAAATCAAAAAACTTCTGATGTACAGTTCCATTAAGGATGAGCCACAATTCTGCTGTATTTTTGCCCTGAAAATAGGTATCGAATAACACAAAACCAATAAATGTAATTATTTACCGGGAGAAGAGTTTTGATCTTATAAAATGATTTTCATTGCATTGTCGAGTCAGGGGACGAGAAAGGGCAAAAGAATAAAAGAAAAGAATTCGATCTGCACCCTGAAAAAAGCCAAAAAAAAAACCAACGAAGAAAAATAGTTTTATAGTTATTTGGATAATTATTTGTCGTAGCTGTGTAGAAAATGTTTGAGATCCTCAATCTAGTGTAATTACTGGGTGTAAAATATACATCAGCGAGCTTTCCAATTTTACCTGTTACTTCAAATGACAAAAAATATCCTCTTACCGAATATTCTCGCACAACTGAGAGGTTCCTTTTCATCTCTTGCACATTCTTTTCAAGCTCTGACGCCCCTGTGGAAATGAATACATGAAAGAAGAGACCATATCAAATTTGCACGACGCAATTTACATTTTCCTTGGACGAAGGGATGAAAACTAAAATATTTTACCGGGTAATCTTTTCTTCACTGGGAAGCTGATAACACGGTATTATGAACATATTTCTGAAACGTAAGTCCTTTCCTTTACATTCTTTGGTCGCCAAGCTGACGTTAAAAATGTTTGAAACATTGTCAAAATCTCCATTTGACAGGTCTCAAGGGAAATTTCCAACCCTTATTGAATGCTGAAATCGAAATTGATTGCCAACGTCCTTAAAAACAAAAATAAATGAAAAAAAGGTGTTCGAGACTTAATTAATTAATTTAAAATATGCTTTAATTGCCTTGCGCTGTTAAATGGACCTGTCTTGAGATAGACGACTTTGAACTCACAACACCAGTTGCTTAGGGTGGAATTTAGATTTGGCACGGACGAAAACACTCTTTGATTGGATTGATTTAACTGATTTTTTGCTGAAAAAATACTGTCGGCTCCTCAAGAGGGAGACTTCTTGTTGGCCCTTCTAAAAATACAATTATTTTCTGGACCAAAGTGCTTCATCCAGGGATAAATCTCTAACTCTTTGTCCAGCGCTATACTTTCCGAGAGAGCGATATGTACAGCAACTAAGGAAGGCTAAATGCGAAAATCAGTCAAACCGACAACTATTCTTTAACAAGCTATTATTTCCAAAAATGTTGCGCAAAATTTAAACAAAGACTGATTAAATATAAAAAACTAAATTAAAGAATTGGTGTAACATTTTCGTTATAAAAGGGCACATGCGTTATACTGTACTTTTTCAAGGAGCATAAGACATTAAAGCTGTACGGCCATAAATTACCAATCATTGGTCTTTTTTTTCTCAGTCGAATGTTCACTTACAATCATACTTGCAAAACGTGATACCTTGAAGCCCTTTTCTTTCCCATATTTTTGTCTTTAGTCTAAATCATGTCTTTTCCCATTATCGGGTTTGCAATTCGTGGTAATGATTCTTGTTTTGAGCCCCAAATTCCTAAAGAAGCTGTCTATGCAACGGGTAGAATAGAGATGCAAGTCTACCTACCCTGAAGAGCGCCATGATCCGTTGGAAAAGTCGAGGAGGTGTTGAATGTGTTAGACTTCATCATGACCAAAGCTAAAACCAAAGCTGCTATAGCTGTGAGGAAGGCTGTAGTGCCAACTGCAATTGATATGAACAGAAGTCGCCGAGTTACATCTGTATTTGATTGCCAGGTATATATAGGCTGGGATTGTTCTCGTTCGTTAATCTCCTCTCTTTCTCCGAACGTTCCAAACCAACCGGTGTTTTCTGCAGTCACGGTAGCTGAGTTATCACTTGTTTCTGCACTACTTCCCTTTTTAATCAGCTCCATCTCGACGAAAAAAACGTCCTTTCACCCACCGCCTGCCTAGATTAAATAGTGATTGTGGGTTGAGGATGCTAATTATTTTTCAGTCGTACTTTGCCTTTAAGTCTAAAATCGATTGTTCTCGTTCAATGGTGGATTCGTTGTAATGGAATAAAGCAGTTCTCAAAAGAGCATTCACTCTTAAAAACAGAAATCTTAACAAGTATTGTCGAAAAGCATTAAGCTGTTGCAGTTAAATTGATAAGTGACATATGCGTGCTCCACTCCAAGAAAATACAAATTGTTCGAATTTTGCGCATGATGAAACGCATTGTTTATAGTGAAGTTTTTTATATGAAATAATTCATATTTGTACTGCGGTTGTAGATGAAAGTGAAATGTGATCATCGCAGTAAATTTTCCAATTTAAGCAATTGGAAAGAAGAAGCCTGAAAAAAAATCAGGACTTCAACGGGATTCGAACCCGTGACCTCCGCGATACCGGTGCGATGCTCTACCAACTGAGCTATGAAGCCACACATTGGGAGCGAGGTCAATTTATTGAGTTCATATCTTCCCGTGCAGTGAAATGAAGTGAAGTTTTTTATATGAAATAATTCATATTTGTACTGCGGTTGTAGATGAAAGTGAAATGTGATCATCGCAGTAAATTTTCCAATTTAAGCAATTGGAAAGAAGAAGCCTGAAAAAAAAAAAAATCGCACCGGTATCGCGGAGGTCACGGGTTCGAATCCCGTTGAAGTCCTGATTTTTTTCAGGCTTCTTCTTTCCAATTGCTTAAATTGGAAAATTTACTGCGATGATCACATTTCACTTTCATCTACAACCGCAGTACAAATATGAATTATTTCATATAGAAAACTTCACTTCATTTCACTGCACGGGAAGATATGAACTCAATAAATTGACCTCGCTCCCAATGTGTGGCTTCATAGCTCAGTTGGTAGAGCATCGCACCGGTATCGCGGAGGTCACGGGTTCGAATCCCGTTGAAGTCCTGATTTTTTTCAGGCTTCTTCTTTCCAATTGCTTAAATTGGAAAATTTACTGCGATGATCGCATTGTTTATAATTCTTTACTTAGACTGGGAGTTTAACCTGAAATTATCAATCAAATCCTTTCATTATTTTACTTTTTTATCGGATACTTTTCTAAAGGTACATTATAAGTCTGTAATTTAGTCTTCAGGGCAGCAGTTTAGAAATGCTGCTTTGGGAACATCTCACTTTTATTGTGAGACACGTTGATGTCGATGAATACTTCACCCAGACGATTCCTTCTTGGATAAATTTTTTTCAAAAATTTTTTTCCAAAAAAATTGACCCTGTCAATTTTGAGAAGCTTTGTTTAAGCTGCAAACTGCTATCATTCCACTTGTCGAAAAGTACCGATCAGGTTATGAATAACGAAGGAAAAACGGTCTTAATTACAAACCAGTGACTTGAATGAGTTTGACTGTGTTGACAAGAGTTCCATTGTGGTACAATAATGATGCAGTGACATAAGAAATCCGGTATGAGGCCAAATAATCAGGCAATGATAATGTTTGAGCAAGCACACTGAAGGTGCCAACAATGAAAGACAAACGCATTAAAAGAAGAAAAAAAAAGACGCCCTTTAAAATTACTTTGACTCAAAAAGATTCACGCCAGTATCAAGTAAGGGGATGATTGGCATGTTTACGGTAATGCCGCCGATGCCACACGGTCAGTTTCTTTATTTCTGAGCTTTACCGGCCTTTTTGTTGTCGTCTAAGAATTATTTTGACTCTTTACTACAATTTCTACTTATCACATAATTCAACTACGAGCCACATACAATAAAAACAGGCGAACATTGGCAATAATGTGTCAGTGAAAACAGTCAACAGTACAACCAACCAATGAACTTCATTTGTCGCTTGTGTCTTTCACCGACACATTATTGCCAATGTTTGCCTATGCGTAGCTGTGGAAAAGTTGCTAATTAGGGAATATGGCATATTCCCTAATTATGAATTCTTTTGTAGCCATCAGGTCATTTCTGAAATCGAAATTAACAGAATTCTAAAGATTTGACTGTCTGCTGAGGGGAGGTAATAGAGTTTAGTACTGACTTGAAAGCGAAGTGAACAAATATTGCACCGGTCAGCCGCGTGTCATAAAATTCAGTTGAAGATTCGAATCATCAACTGAATTCATGCGTCCTTTACACTTGACAGGAAAATTATTACACCTCAACACAGTACTATTGTGCTGCCTCACAAGCGGCAGCACAAAGAATGACTTACCCAACGGGGTTGTATTTTCTTCTGCTCTTTCCTTCGCTGCCTGTGGACTTTGGCTTAAACTGGCTGACTATTCTCAGGTAATTTGCCACTTACTGCAACTGTGTAAATTCGACAGCAATGAGGCATCAACGATTAGTGAAACAGAATGACTAATTTAGGACTGCTTAATTTGTTCGTCCTATGACCGCTGTTTGAACACTCCATTATCTTAACACAAAGAATCATGTTAAGTGAACAGTTTTTAAGCCACGCAGTGTGTTGGGAGAACACGAGAAAAGCGGAATAACTTAAACATAAATCTGTAACATCAATTGGAGGAGGCGCAGCCAAGTGATTTACAAGCTTTTTGAGAACGCATTGGCACCGATAACTCGAGTTCAATTTGGAAAGAATACCGTCCAGAAATAACGGTATTCAAAATTATGATGAGTGCTTAAAGTGAAGAATACCGTAAGTTCTACGGAAAACATGCCAACAGTGTGGCCAAAATTGGTCTAGCGATTGTGCCTGACAACCTGTACGGAGAGTCTCTTGAGCCGCAAGCCAAAGAAGCAGTTTTAAAATTTTCTGGAGCTTGTTTAGCGAAATAAAAGGTTAGTTGTAGATTTTTCCTTATGATATTTATTTCTATTATAATATCTTAACATCAAATTCTTAAATGACATTATTAGATCGCATTATGACAAAAGCATCAAAATCGAAGGACAGCAATATCGAGCCATTCAGATATATATATATATATTTTTTTTTTTTTCAACGCGGTACACTGTTCTCTTTAACCAAATTTGTTTCTGTTCCCTCTGCTTAAACTTAAAGAAATTAATTTGATCACACTATGGCAAGAAAATCCATGCTTATCTGATATAACGTCGAACGACTACAGTAATCGTCTCAAGAAGGACTGCGTTTCAATAAAATTCGTGTCTTCGACCACAATTTTCTATTGTCCCGCCTTTCAGAACGTTTCCTGGAGCGCTTTAGCGGCAAAATTATGGCGGCAGCCAACATTTTTTTTTCGCTTCGCTGTCCCCATTTTGTTTGTTTACATTGGTTCACACAATTTTTAAACTTCACCCGATGGAACTTGAGTCAAGGCTGAAGTCCTACATCGTCGCCGGCGGAAAAATCGCCAAGTGCGTCCGCAGCGATCTGTGGCGAAAATCGCTTGCGACTCTCGCCGGCGATCAAATTCGCCGCGATCGGCTTATAAAATCGCCAAGTGTGTCGTCGGCTCAAGATGCTTCAATAAAGAAAATGTGCTATGCTTTTTAAAAGAGTGAATCAAGTTTGCTTAAGGCTCTTTCAGGAATCATATTTATGACAAATGTCAAACGTGAAATATGAAATGTGTAGTTGAATTTGCAATCTTTTCTTGTGTAAAACCTGCGCTAGGACCATAAATCGCCTTGAGTCATCCAAATTCGCCTCGAGTCCCTACATCAGCAAAATTCCTCAATACCGCAAGAGGTAAAAAAAGAAAACTAAAAAGAAAAAACAAAACAAAACGCAAAAAAATTTGTGTACAGCGAGATATCAGAGTAGAAGCAGATGAGGTATAGAGGGTTTTAGTCTTCGATGGGCTGAGGTCAAACCTAAATTGAATTTTTCTTACCTTTAATGATTGACTTGTATTGTAGAGGCTAACTTTGATTGCATTTAGTGCTCACAATATCTATTTAACTTGAGAGGTGGCTTTGAACATTTTCCCGAAATAGCTACTTTTAATTTCAATTTAATGCTACACGTACACAAGAGTTGATGTCAGCATCCATCGAACAAATTTGAAATATTTTGGCAAGTCGCCCAAAATTCAGTTTCACTCCTACTTTCACATTTTGTAGCCCAATACGTGCTTATAATTGTGGTGTAGTTTTTGTGTCAAAATATATTTTAGTTGATGTCAGCATCCATCGAACAAATTTGAAATATTTTGGCGAGTCTCCCAAAATTCAGTTTCACTCCTACTTTCATATTTTGTAGCCCAATACGTGATTATAATTGTGGTGTAGTTTTTGTGTCAAAATATATTTTAGTTTTCGAGAAATGATTTTTTCGTTCGACCGCTCAAATATGGACATTTTCACCGTGAATATTACCCGAGTTGTGTGACCTCATGTAACGAATATACTTGACCTCCGGTATTTCTGTCAACATAATCCTTTGCTTTATTTTTTAACTTAATACCCTGTCATTATTGAAGCTGGCTGAGAGATATTTATTGTTGTGGAATATTTTTGTCCAACATACTTTTCCTATGTCGAAAAGTAATATCAAAACCAAGACAGTTTTAACAATGACCAATATGACAGAATCTACTGAGCTTTAAGCCGTTAAAAGACAAAAGGATGATTGAAAGGTTGCTGTAAAAATTTCCTTGTGTACTTGTGTTGTTCTATCTTGAGACGAACTCAAAGTCCGGTCGGCAAAATTTAGTTGCCAGCTACTATGAAATATACACGGTGTGCTTACTTGTCGCCACCGTTTACTGGCGTAAGTTACTACAACTTTAAAAAAAAATCTAGCATAACAATCTCTTACCTTGTTTATTTATGATTTTAATAGCTATGTCGATGATTTTATTACGCCTGGGTATTGCTTTTTGACAGGAGCCCAGGTTTTGCGTTGTGTTTTCTCCTTCCCCATTAATATCATAAGCTAGTCACTTAATGATTAATACCGACACAAATGAATATCTACCCTGTATAGAGATTTTTGTTTATGCTGAGTTGAAAATATTAGAATATGTGCTTTTTGCGGTCACTTATCGTTGTTTCAATGGCAGCGAAGCAGTTAAAAGCGGGTTATTGCTTCAACACTATTGAAATTTATATATTCAGACAGGAGAGCAAAGCGTGATGCTCGTAGAATAAAAACTTTAAGGCGCCTTTTGCATGATATCGGAATGAGTGTTGTTCAAGAACGAGTTCATACATTAGCAAAATTCCCCAATGACCCAAGAGGTAAAAAAAGAAAAGAAAACAACAAAGCAAAACAAAACAAAGGACAAAAAAATTGTGTTCAGTGCGATATCAAAGTAGAAGCAAATGAGTTAAAGAGGGTTTTAGTCTTCGATGGGCTGAGGTCAAAACCTAAATTGAATTTTTCTTACCTTTAATGATTTACTGGTTTTGTAGAGGCCACCTTTTGGTTGCATTAATGCTCGCGATATCTATTTAACTTGAGAGGTGGACTTGAACATTTTTCCGAAATAGCTACTTTTAATTTCAATTTAATGCTACACGTACACAAGAGTTGATGTCAGCATCCATCGAACAAATTTGAAATATTTTGGCGAGTCTCCCAAAATTCAGTTTCACTCCTACTTTCACATTTTGTAGCCCAATACGTGATTATAATTGTGGTGTAGTTTTTGTGTCAAAATATATTTTAGTTTTCGAGAAATGATTTTTTCGTTCGACCGCTCAAATATGGACATTTTCACCGTGAATATTACCCGAGTTGTGTGACCTCATGTAACGAATATACTTGACCTTCGGTATTTCTGTCAACATAATCCTTTGCTTCATTTTTTAACTTAATACCCTGTCATTATTGAAGCTGGCTGAGAGATATTTATTGTTGTGGAATATTTTTGTCCAACATACTTTTCCTATGTCGAAAAGTAATATCAAAACCAAGACAGTTTTAATAATGACCAATATGACAGAATCTACTGAGCTTCAAGCCGTTAAAAGACAAAAGGATGATTGAAAGGTTGCTGTAAAAATTTCCTTGTGTACTTGTGTTGTTCTATCTTGAGACGAACTCAAAGTCCGGTCGGCAAAATTTAGTTGCCAGCTACTATGAAATATACACGGTGTGCCTACTTGTCGCCACCGTTTACTGGCGTAAGTTACTACAACTTTAAAAAAAAAAATCTAGCATAACAATCTCTTACCTTGTTTATTTATGATTTTAATAGCTATTTCGATGATTTTATTACGCCTGGGTATTGCTTTTTGACAGGAGCCCAGGTTTTGCGTTGTGTTTTTCCCTCCCCCATTTATATCATAAGCCAGTCACGCAATAATTAATACCGACAAAAATGAATATGAACATTAGAATATGTGCTTTTTGCGGTCACTTATCGTTGTCTCAGTGGCAGCGATTTCTCACTGGAAACTAATATTCCTGAGGTCATTTAAAAATACTGTGGAGCAAATGAATACCCACTATTTAGTAGTAGGCAAAACATTAGATAATGGCTTTTAATCGTTCTAGTTGTTAAAGATAAGAATGAAGTATCATAAAACACCAGATGGGTCTGTCCGTGAAAAAGTGTTAATGAACACAAGTTCAAACATATCCAAAGACTGTTCAAGGCCTTCAAGTTACGGTGGTAAATAATCGGTTTAGCTCTTATTGGCCCAGTTGTAGTCCCAAACATTTATTCAAACCCGTCTGCATACAGAAAGTATTGACGAATAACAAGAAAGAGGTGACTTCACAAAGCAAATTAATTTGGAGTGCCCAAAGAATAAAACCACTTATGTTAACGTGTTCTAATGTGAAGAAGTCTTAAGTTTAATTTTTTTCGTAATCTTACTGTACTTTTTTTTTTTTATATGCGCTTATTGGCTTTGGTCAAAATAGTTAAGAATGATTAAATTATTTTTTCCGTCAAGATAGCTGATTATGAAATATTGAAGAGAAAAATTTGCCATCTTTTAGAAGTAGCTGCCTAATTTTTTGCCATACTTTCTTACCATTAAGGGCTTGGCAGAACAAGCGCTTGGAAGGCAAATGATGAGCAATCGGGGACGTTCTCTACAAATATGTCTTCGCTAAACGAACAAATGGTGATGCCCTTATACATTGATATTTTTATTGAAGATAGTAATAATTGGGTTCCATACTAAAGCATTTGGCTCGCTAATATTGACCATGTATTACTATACCATGCAGTTAACCGTAGGCAAGAGTTAAGAAATCGAGTGTAATACCATTTTGAAGTAGAGCGCTTTATGATTGCTTGTCGTCAAAGTAGTAAGGGTATTGCAGCAGTGTAGTGATCACAACGAGAATGAATAAATAACAGGGACGCAGTGAAATTCAGATTAGTTCCTGACACGCAGAGTGTGTATATATGCTGGTTACGATCAGCCAATACAGTCACACGTTATATTCGAAGCTCAATTGAAAATCTAACTACAGTGGCTATAGCTTTGAGATCGTGTGCACAAGTAAGTCGTTTAAACCGTTTAAATGCCCTATCGTCTTCGGCAAGACAGCAAGTCGTAATTCAGGAAACAAATGAAATCTTACCTTACCACCAATTCATCCAATGTAGGGGCCATTTTCAGATTTTATTAGTCGAATAGACGTGACTTACATAGCTAGACTGTAGTAGGTGTAGTGGATGGGCTCTAAAACATGAAGATATTTCTCTTTTGGCAAAGATTACAATAAGACCAGCCTGATGTATTTCTTGTTCATTTCCACAGGCGGAGATGAAGAAAAATGTATCTGAGGTACGAAAAAATAGTTACACGTTCGATATAGTGCATGTAAAGTGCATCGGACTGCACAGTTCTAATGTTTCACATTATTCTATAGCTTCGCCAAAACATAACCTTGGAGACGATGCAATTGGGACATAATGCTACCAAACTATACGAGGAAGTCTCCTCTCAGGTAATATAAAATTTAAGGCAAGGTAAAAGAGCTAACGAGTGAAATATGCGGACCTTAACAAAGTACTGAAAAACCTTTCGACCACGGTACTCTGCCGCTGTGGCCATTTGTCTTTTCTTGCTTTTTTTGTCGTTGTTCGTTGTTTGCTTTGTTTTTTTCATTTGTTCTTTTCTATGTTATTTGCTTATAGTGATGTATATATGAAGTAAATGAGTACATGCTTACTAAATAATATATATATATTTGTAAATATTGTTTAATATCAACCAATCTAGAATAAACTTAAAACCTTATTTCCTTTTAACATTGTGATTTGGCAAGTGTTCCATTAAAACATAAATGACTTAAGTGTCTCATACAGAGCTGTTTTTACCTCCCTGACGTTAGGATTATAGTAACACATTCTTTAAAACACAGTTTCGCCCATAACAGTTAACTGTACCCTATGCTGCCTGTTGGTCATAAAAAAAAGTGTTAACCAATACCTTGATGATTCAAAGTTCTTTTTAACGATTACGTAAAACAACAATGTACTTTAATATCAATATATAAATCTTTGCAATCATAATTTATGACAAAAAAACTATTGTGGCGACTCAGAGCCAACATGACTTCTAGCTAGAACATAAAGACAGTTGGATATCAGTAGTGGTCAGAGAACATTCACCCATTGAAATAATTAACAAAGTGCTATCTGAGATTTTAAATTGTAGGGACTAAAATATTCAGGGAAGGTATGAAAGTAGTGTGCAAGCTTTATTCCTGAGAGAGTCATTTCCTTTCAGGTCGATCAGGAGTTTAAACGTATGCGGCAAGATATAAAGCAGACAGAAGGAAGTTTGTTGAATAAAACGAACTCATCTTTGCAAGATTTCGAAAATAAGGTAATAATCCGATGAATCGTTGTTGTGATTGTTGTTTTCTCTCGGAGAAAGCCGAAAGAATTCCTCTTTACTCTCTACCCTTGGAGCAGGTGTGTTCTATTCAGGGCCGAAATGAATAATTGATAAGTCTACCCAAATCAAGCTTTTTTTTTCTGACTGAACATCTTGGTTTTCGCCTGATCTGACTTCTTGTATGAGTCGCCAAACCCTCATGTCTAAGGCATCTTTAATTCAATGCGTCTTTCAGCCCAATTTTAATTCAATTAAGAAACATTTTGATGACTTCAATAAATTGATATTTTAAATTGATAGGTCAACAGTGAAATTGGAGTTGTTTCACTCAAGTTGAATGAAACAATTGCCCGTGGTGACTATTTATCTTCTTCACTGGAATCACAAAGGAAAAACGTAAGAATATACCCTTGCAGTATGTATATAATGAATGCCTTCATTTGATCCAATAATAATCATAAAGAGACATTTCTCCATTTTCCTAACGAGTCCCTCTGTTGAAAATTTTGGGATTACATTGGTTATAAGGCTCTTATCCAGCCCTCCTTCGCTACCTTTGAAAATATACATCTGTTCAACCTCACTAATCTGCTATTACGCCAAAATTCTTGTATAAATACTTAATAACATATCATTTCCTCATTTAGGTAACAAATAGTTTTGGAAAACTTGAACTTAGAGTTAAAATGGAGGAAGAAAAGTCTAGCTACATCACAAAAAGTTCGGTAAGTCACTAAATGCGGACGCTTTGACTTTTCACAGAATTGCAAGTGTCGGTAACATGAGTGCAATTGTGTGGAACACCTAACACAAAATCATGTTTTATTCTGAAGGATCACCACTTCAAGTTGATCAAGCATTTGACCAATATGCTGAATGACACTCGGGAAGATATGAGGAATATGTCTCGAGAACAATCTACGGCTTTGGAACAAGTTAAAAATTCCACAGTTACGGAACTTCTAAGAGTTCGGATGTTGGTGAACTCAACTCAAACGATTCTCTTAACACAGTAAAAGAAAGTGCACGAAAACATGACAGAAAACGTGCCTTGTTTTCTATTGCTTGTTCAACGGCTTAACATCATAGGCCATCATATGACATAGCTTACAGGATTCCATTGGGTTCCTGAGCTTACTTATCACTCCTACTGAAACACCCTGCTTTTTCGACTTTTTTTCCAAGCATAACGTTCAGCGAGACTAAAAGAGAAAATAACAATTAGAAAAAACTTAGTTGCCTCGCCTTAGGTCAGCAAATTAGCCAGTCAGCATAAAATGATCTGCTTATGTGCCCAATGTTGCTACCACCCATTGTTGCCAGTAACGGATTGTATACTCTCAGATCTCCAAAGTATGTCATTGTTGCGTCAATTGGAGAGCCCCTAATTTTTAGTTTGGTTTTGGTTTTAGCTTAAGCGTTCAATATTGATACATTAATCCGTGATTGCTTAATTCTCAAATCCATCATTCAAACTGTGTGAGCAAATCAGTCGATTGAACACAATCAATTTTACCCAATGACAGCCTCTTTTGTTATTCATGTCTTTTATATATTTATTTATTTATTTATTTATTCACTCGTATGAAACTTTAAGGGAAACCTTTATTTTTTTAAAAACTCAGGTAACAAAGGAAACTGAGAAACTTAAGGCCAGAATAGAAATTGAGGAAAGCAAATCAAATAGCTCAAGGTATGTCACGGTAAGTAATGAATATTTTCATTTTTTTTCCATAGTGTTTCCCAGTTTTGAAAAAGGTAAAAGAGTATTGTTGATTTGTATAAGAGTAAAAAATGTGCACCTGAAAGATCTTTTTCGCCACAGACATCATTTTTCATTTTCCAAAGGATCAACACCTCAAGAAGATTCAGCAAATCGAGGAATTGCTCAACATTACACGTGACAACATTAAAGAATAATTCAAAAAGCATTTTACCGCGCTATGGTTGATAGGAAACTCTACCAAAATGGATCTTCGAAGTATACGCGTGGTTTTAAATGTAACGCGTGGTAATATTGTAAGACAGCTAAAGGAAGTGCAAAACAACTTGACTGAACAGGTACACTTTCTGAGTTACTTTAAGACTGAATGAACCTCGCACTGACCACTCCATGTGAGGGTTATTACTCACAGTATTACTCTAAAAATTATTGATTCAGAAAACATTACAAGCTAAGGTTACTCAACACATAAATTAGAGAGGAAAAGCGGCTTCATCACCAAGCACACACATGCCTCGAAAAAGGCCATAAGTAATGTTATAACAAAAGGGGAAACACGATCATAACTTGTGCAAAAATCTTTGTTACGTCTACAGGAGCTTGGCCTAGACCCCTTCCCCCAAAACACAGTGTGTCAACCAGATAGGATTGATCAAAATTCAAATTAAGAATATTCATTATTATGATCAGAAAGGTGTTATAAATAGTTTTTCCCATGCGTGGAGTAACTCTTCGTGGGCATTCGAGCCTCGAACCTTGGCCTTAAAAAATCCTGAAGTGGTTTTGATCCGGTCATATGCTGATTTTATGCGTAACAAGCACCTTTTGTTCTGCTGAGATCAACAATGACGACGGCACTATGTTAGAGAATAAATGACAAAAATGAGTGCAACATAAATCTCCAAATGTCAGTGGCTTGATCGACCGAGGGGATGCCTTTTATAGGTCAATTTATTTCAAGTTTCTCCGTTTGTTAGCATAAATTTTCGGTTCTATACAGCAATTGTTGCTTAGGAATCAATAAATGGCTCTTTATTCATAAACTATACAATTATTATTTATTGACGAGACTTTGGCGAAGTGAAAAAAAGGAAAAAGGGTGAATTAGATGCCATGTGTTATTTTCCTTCTTAGGTAAAGAACGTTAGTAAGATGCCGGGTCCTATCGGACCTCCTGGCTACAACGGAAGTCAGGGACCTGTTGGCCCCCAGGGAGCCCTGGGTCCTGCTGGTCCTAAAGGATCAGGAGACTTTAGTCAATGTCAGTATAAAAATAAAAGTGGAGGTCTGATTCCTGGTGGCTCGGATAGGATACGTGTACATATTAATGAGCCAACAGTAAGTTTACTTACTTTCATACTTTACATAAAAAATAATAAATAAATTAAAGAAACAAAAACAAAAACAAAACCAATATATAAATCAACAGATAAAGAAGGATGTATAAATGTAAGCTGTCTTTACCCCTTTGGCATTTCTTAGAATCTAAGACTAAGACATCAGTTACTGGGGGACTTAAACCTAATTTTTCTGAATCAAGCTCTGTCAAGAGGAAGTTGAATGATCTTTTACAATTTCTTTTGTGAGGTGGAAAAACTCACAAGAGTAATGTAGTGTCTGGCCTTTCTTACCTTAGAAATTATAGTTTTAATGCTCCCCTACTTTCGCATCCAGTCGGCCTAGTGTACTTTAGTGTAATTTAAATGCATTTTTGGAATAATACAGGCAACATTTGGAAAAGGTTTGTTTTGATTGAATGCTGTTTGCTCGACCAAATGCACAATCGTCTTCGCAGGGTTTGAATGGATTTTGCGCGATTCACGGGCTTTGCCTCTATAAAATTGAAAAGCTAACTAATCTTTTCTTTATTTATATTATTAATTGTGATCTCATGATTTTTTTGTGCAAATTTGGAATGAACAAGCAATGCATGTTGGTTTATGGAAAATTACTTGAGCTTATCCAAACCAAAAGACACTGGTAACGATGTGATTGCCAGTATAGATAACATAACAAATGTGTATTTCTTTATTTTTTGACAGAACAAAAGGATAATGGCAGTAACATGCTCAACAAATCACGGCATTGAGTATAATCTTTTAGCACCGATACAAAGAGGCGTCCTGAGATATATTTGCATCTGTGATGGACAATCCACATATTTCAGTGGAGGAACTAATTGCTACCTGCACTATTGGATTTGCCCTTTAACAACATAATTACCTACATTCCTGAAGCTTCAGCTTTGTACATATTTTTCCTTGTATCTAATTTGAATAATCAAATCTACTCAGCCCCATTTTGTACAGTTGTGAAGGGAAGGTGCAAAACAGACAGAAAAAAATAGGACTCAGCGAGACTGATAGACACTCTATCTTGTGTGGAATTAAGTGGTCGATATCTTGGAATCCTGGATAGTATCAATGTGTTTAAATCTTGCTTCATAAGTAGGCAGTTGGTCCAAAGGAGATCAAATTGAGACCGAAGTGACAATGAACAGACAAAGAAATGCAGAGACAATATAAAATAACAAATAAAGGTGTGCATAGTTGGTCAAATATCAATAGAAAAATTTCAGTGTGATTCCAAATTTGCACTTTGTAGTCTCGAAATATAAATGTTCTCGACACTTTTATTAGTTTCCTAAAGAAACATTAGTGAGGGAAATCGATGTAAATAAATGATGACTGCGAAACGTTGTTGATAAATCTCTTTATTCCATCCATACTTTTAACAGAACGTTTCGCCTCCTGGAGAAACAATTTAAAGCAAACGTTTCGTCTCACCTCTGTGAAAACCTACCGCGCGGGTTATTTATATATCAGGTCTAACCCAAAGCACGGTTATAAGCAATCAGTGGGCCTTAGGATTTCTCTAGAAGATGGTTAATTTGACTAAATGAATGTTCCGCCACGGTTGGCTTTCGCCCCTCTTTACATTGTTGACAAAAATAAATGTTCATATTAAAGGTCCAGCTAAATTGAGGATTGTTTAGGAAGCGGTTTTATTAACCCTTTACACCCTAAGATCAGTATGAACATTCTCCATACTTCCTCTGTACATTTCTTGTGGTTCTGTAAAAGAGAATTTATTTAAAAATCAAGAGCTTCTTTAGTTGCTGATCATTTCCCTTATTCTCGTGACCTTAATGTTTTATTCAAGGGTGATCTTGTGAGGAGAAATTAGGTGCCAGTCACTCTTAGGGTTAATGGGTTAAACAACGAGTAAACTTTTTTTATGTCACACGAACATCAGTATTTTATATTTTGATAGATTTTCACGCTTTCATCCAAGTATTACTACTGCTTATGGGATGTATTATCCAAAAACTCCTGATATTTTAAAATGAAGAATGGAAGTCATTTAAAGTCATTGCGTAAACTAGAACTTTTGTTCTGAAAGTTTTGCTTTGATTTCCTTTCTTTTTTCTTCTTTTTTCTTTACTTAGATCATCCTTGAATTTCAAGGTTACTGTTATCTCGGTCACCACGTGTGTGATTAGGATTAGCCTTTGCGATAATTCATTATCTAGGTTGTGGAGCAAATTACAGGAGGTCTCTGGCTCTTCTTGAAGCCATCTCTGGGTTACGATTCGCCATTAAAAGGTGAATCGTAACCCATAGGTTTCTTTTTTATTGACGTTAAAACAACATCAACAACAACAACAACAAAAATGCCAACAACAAGACTGTTATAATTGTGGAAATTGTATAAGAGAACTTTAATCCTAATCCAGGGGCTGCAAAGCGTTTTGAAACGTGGAGGATGCGGGGTGGAAGGATAGGGGCTAGTTACAGGGAGAAACTTTTCCTCTATATCATTTCGGTGTGATTTCCTCCTTTTAAACAAAAATGATATGTAAAATTCGGGTTGTTAGTGTGATTTTGTTGTTTTGTCGGAAAAGTGACGTCGGCCGTGTAACCTCGCAACGCAAAACCAAGGGTGGTCTTTAGGATTGTGGTTTTGTAAAAGATATAGGCTAAGATCGACGCGATACGAAGCGTGTGACGACTAGAATAAAGATAGGAAAAGAAAACTACGCGAGTGACTAGTGTTGCTATACTGGGATTTCCAACACTAACTGGCACCTCCGACGGGACTGAGATCGAGACATGGAACTGGAGGCACTTCAGAAGAATTTGGACGCAAAACTCAAGCTTTTGGCGTACAAGCAAGAAAAGGGAAAGGGCATTGTGGACAAGGCAAACGCGACAACTATTGGGAGACACCGTGACGGGTTGGTGTGTTTAGCAAAAGAAGCGGACGAGATCAAATTAAAGATCGAAGAGAAGAAGATTGCAAAGGGTGAGCAAATGGACGAGGTATGTGCATGGAGCAATGAAATAGACAAAGTTATTGAGGGTGTAGACGCGGAAATCGAATACCTTGGGAAGTGTTTGGGGGAGGTGAAGAAAAAATCGCAAATGGCCGAAAAAGAAAGCGAGAAAGCGACAATCGCGAAGGAGAGAGAGGAGCAACTCGCGTTTGAAAAAGCACAATGGGAAATGAAGCTTGATTACGAAAAAAAATCAGAGGAATTAGGTAGCAAAAGAGGGAAAGGGTTATCAGGCGATTCCGGAATGCACGCAAAGTTGCCAAAGCTATCAATAACGAAGTTTGATGGGTCCTTCGAACAATGGCTCTCTTTTTGGAACAAATTTTCTGCGGAAATAGACGCGACGGATCTGTCAGCAGTGACAAAGTTCGCTTATCTAAAGGAACTCCTTGTTACAAAGGTACGAGCCGACATAGATGGACTCCCGTTCAATCTTGAGGGGTACGAAAGGGCGAAGGCCATCCTAAAATCGGAGTACGGGAAAACGTCAGAAATTGTAAATGCATATGTAAACAACATCATGGGTTTGCCTACCATCACAAGCGCCAGTCCAAAAGAAATTAATGAGTTTTACAAAAGGCTTCTGTTCAATGTACAAAGCTTAGAGACGCTCGGGAAGTTACGTGAAGTCTCCGGAAATGTGAGGGCGGTGTTAGACAAACTGAAAGGAATAAAGGGAGACTTAGTCCGGGGACACGAAGATTGGCGAGACTGGGATTTCGCTAAACTGATTCAGGCAATTAAAGGTTGGAGAGACATAAATTCAGAAGGAGAAGAAAGCGATGGTGCGAGTGTGTCCAAGAGGAAGAATGATCGCAACGACTGGAATGCCCGCGTTCCGCCGCCACGCGGAAGGTCTTATCAGGTCCAACAACAAGCAAATGGAGGACAGATGCGCGGATGCGTCTATTGCGATGACACGAACCACACATCCGCTAATTGCACCAAAGTTGTCGCGGTCGGAGACCGCAAACGAATTCTGAGCCAAAAACAGTTGTGTTTTAATTGTACAAGTGACAAACACAGAGCAGACAGCTGTAGAAGCCGCGGGTGTCATAACTGTCAACGCCGACATCACACGTCAATATGTGATCACCCACCAAGCGGTCACACAACGAGGGGAAGATTTATGACGGCACAAAACAAAGGAACAGAGAGAGTCGTGTATCCCGTTGTTGTCGTAGAAGTAAATGGAATCAAATGCCGCGCACTCCTAGACACTGGGGCAGGCAGCTCATACGCGTCGTCAGCTATCCTTGAACACCTGGGAAACAAACCGCTACGAGAAGAATTCAAGCGCATAGAGATGATGCTTGGGTCAACAAACAAGGTCATCGGAGTTCATAGCGTGACGATTGGCAGCCTTGATGGAAAATTTCGATTGGAAACGGAAGTCACCAGAGTGGACCGTAGTACATTGCTATCACTTGACAACCCAGGATATGCTGGGATACTGGAGAAATATCCCTACTTGGATGGGGTATACATGGACGGCAGAGACGAGAAGCCTGAGCTACCAGTCCGCATTATCCTGGGTGCGAGCGAGTACGCAAAAATAAAGACAGAAACCATACCAAAGATCGGACGTCCCGGCGAACCTGTTGCAGAGCTAACAAAGTTCGGATGGACAATTATGTCACCAGGTAAAGAAGTTGACCTCTCCAATATGTTCTTGACCCAGACGACAGCGGCAGATTACGAACAACTATGCAAATTAGATGTTCTAGGATTGCGTGACACACCAGGCGGAGATCAAGCAGATGTTTATGAAGAATTCAAGGAACAATTAACACGAGGGCCAGAGGGATGGTACGAGACGGGGCTACCCTGGAGGGGAAACCACCCTCCACTGCCCAACCACAGAGCGGGAAGCTTGAAGCGATTAGAAAGTACCATTCGGAAACTGGAGAAGAACGGAATACTCCAGAAGTATGACGCCATAATTAAAGACCAGCTTAACGAAGGAATAGTGGAGCGAGTGTCAGGCCCACCAGTGGGAAAGGAGTTCTATATTCCACATAAAGCAGTGGTGAGAGAAGCTGCAGAGAGTACCAAACTTCGAATCGTGTACGACGCCTCTGCCCGAGCTTCAGAGAAGGCTCCTTCTCTCAACGAGTGCCTTCACGCGGGACCTCCGTTGCAGAACAAGCTTTGGGCTGTTCTTGTCCGTGCACGTTTCCACCCAGTCGCGTTAACAGGTGATATCAAGCAAGCGTTCTTACAAGTACGAATACGGGAAGAAGACAGGGATGCCATGAGATTCCACTGGATCACGGACTTGCAATCCAGGCGAGTGGAAATACTGAGATTCACGAGAGCTCTGTTTGGTTTGGCCCCATCGCCCTTTCTTCTTGGGGGAGTTATCAAACAACACCTGGAAGCCTGTCGTACCGAGAATCCGGACCTGGTGAGGGAAATAGAGAAGAGTCTATACGTCGATGACCTTATCAGCGGGGGACCCACCGTAAAAGCTGCCCTTGAAGTCAAAGCAGGCGTTACCCATGTCTTTAACCAAGCCTCATTCAAGCTGCACAAGTGGCATTCAAATGTTCCGGCAGTGGAGTCCCCTGGTGAGTCTCTTAGCGAAGATACTACATTCGCGAAAGAACAGTTGGGTGCACCTCAAGAAGGAGGGGGATCTATTCTCGGGCTTCCATGGAACAAGCGACAAGATACCATTGAAATAAATTTCCCAACTGACCGCACCCAAGTGACAAAGAGAGGGATACTAGCGAAGATAGCAAGAGTGTATGACCCGTTAGGGCTCGCAGCGCCTATGACATTGAGTGGAAAACTACTGTACCGAGACGCATGTGATTTGAAAGTCGGATGGGATGCTCAACTTCCTGGTCAACTGGGAACCAAGTGGTCAAGATGGGAAGCACAGCTACCAGTGAGCATTTCCGTACCCAGAGCCATACCTCAACACTTTGAAGAGATCAGCAACATTGAGCTACATTGTTTCGGCGACGCAAGCGGACAAGGCGTTTCTGCGGCAGTGTACGGTGTCATATCTCAACCATCCGGTGATAGTGTTGGGCTGATAGCAGCCAAAGCTAGACTGGCGAAGCAAGGCCTCACCATCCCCCGCCTCGAGTTGGTCTCCGGTCATATGGCGACCAATCTCATTGTGAACGTTAAGGAAGCATTAGAGGGTTTCCCAGTTGGAAATATGGTTTGCTGGTTGGACAGCAGCGTTGCGTTACATTGGATCAAGGGAGCAGGGAGTTACAAGCAGTTCGTAAGCAATCGAGTGCAGAAAATCCAGCAACACCCAGAAGTAAACTGGCGTCATGTGGGTACAAAGGACAACCCAGCTGACCTTGGCAGTCGGAGCGGAAGTGTGGAAAATGAAGAGCTATGGTGGGGAGGGCAGTTCGAGAGAATGGTTGGATTGGTGAAGAGAAGTCTACAGAAGACCATTGGAAACGGGTTCCTAACGTGGACCGAGTTAGAGGAGGTTATACTAGACGTAGAGGTTGCAGTCAACAACCGACCTTTAAGTTACGTGGAGGACGATGTGCAGCTACCGATCTTGACCCCCCACTCCCTGTTGTTTGGTCAACCAAATGCACTACTCGAGTTGGAACCGCACCGCATAGAAGACGGTGAATTACGCAAGCGAGCAAAGTATCTCAGACGATGCAAGGAGGCCGTCTGGAAGCGATGGACGGGGGAGTACTTAAAGGGGCTGCGCGAACGCCATCGTCTAAAGAATCCTGGAAAGCCCGAAAATCCTATTGTGGGCGAGGTCGTGCTGATCAAGTCGGACGACAAGAATCGCGGGAAATGGAAGGTCGGGATCGTCACGGAACTAATCAA
This sequence comes from Pocillopora damicornis, assembly GCF_964200805.1. Classification (NCBI taxonomy): domain Eukaryota; kingdom Metazoa; phylum Cnidaria; class Anthozoa; order Scleractinia; family Pocilloporidae; genus Pocillopora; species Pocillopora damicornis. The sequence continues at coordinate 18,664,770 of NC_142676.1, forward strand.
AGGGCGTGACGGTGTTGTCCGGGGAGCAAAGTTGCGCACAGGGACCTCACATCTAGAGCGAGCAGTACAGCAGCTGTATCCGTTAGAACTGTCATGTGATCGACCGGGAGACGGCGACAGACCTCCAACGACCGAGTTGCGCATTGAAGCGCCAGCGTTCAGGCCTTCCCTAAAGTAGTCAGAGTCAATAAGAGTGGTTACTTTGAAGTTACTTGGGAGGAGTGTTTTTTCAATTAATACCATAATTTTAAATTGACATCATAAGCTCGAAAATTTTGGCAATCAAATCTAAAAACAGGGTAAGGTTCAAATTACACTGTAGATCTGCTGATACAAAACAAAACATTTTATGCCAAGAACAACTCTGACCAGTGACACAAGGGCTTTATAAATGTTTTATTGTAGGAATTGCTCACCATTCGGTATTATAAAAACTTATTTCACATTTTCCCTTTTAGAAACTGGATAAGAGACTCAAAGTGGCAAGTGAAGAAGAGAAGAGACAACCAATTTTCGAGGCCCTGCATCCTAGTCTTGTCTCTTCAGACGAGTCTGATGAAGAAGATCCCACATCAATGGTAACAAGGCCCCTTACCTGGAGGACAGAAGAACTTACCAACTTCTTCCATATACTAGACCAGAGGTATAAGTCTTCCATGACAAATCAGCAAAAGAGGCAGTCAGTGAACAGAAGGGTTGGTAGACCAAGTCATAGAAATAGTAGAGAGATCCCAGAAAAATTGCTCTGGGCCACCACCTAAATTTAATTTTAATTTTAGTATACAGTCACTCAACTCTCTTCCCTAGGACCATCTCTTATGAAGTTGCTACATTTATACCCAATTATACAGATGATGTAGGTCTACCATCTCCATTCTTTTATTCTGTCTGAATTTAGTTTTTAATTTGACAATTTGCTGATTTCAATTTTCTCACAAGAAACCACCTTAGTTGGCAAATGTGAAGTGAGACTTCTGTACAATCATGGTTGATTACAAGAGAGTTTGAAGACTGTAAACATATACATGTATAACATGTAATATTTTGAGCAATTTAAGTAATTGAGCAGCCTACATTTAAGTTATTGTCAGTGGATAGTGAAATCAGTTTCTAGAATATTTTGCCTTCCCTGACCACCATTTGGCACTTATGTCTAGGATTGAATGCAGGTGTTTTTTGGCAAACAATTCACATTATATGAATAGATTTTTGAACATTATCACACTACATTATCACAGAATTGTGCATTTAAGTGAATTTTTATTAGTGAGAAAAATTTATCATGCTCATTTTAAAGAGCCCAAAATCCTTGACATATCTGCTATTTTAGAGGTGGCTGCAATTTTCATTCTTCCTTTTAGAGTTCTCTTGTTCTCCATCAGATGGAGTACTCCAAGATTTTCTCAGTCCAAGTAAATATTTTCTCTTTAAGTAAATATTTTAGAAGTTTCAATGATTTTCAAATTTGGCTCAAACTGTTATAATTAATATATCAGAGTCAAAGATACATGCAGCCTTCACAGTTAAGGTTTAAGAAAATTCTGTCAATTAAATTTATTCTTCAGGTGCAATTTCAAACATTAGAAGTTTTTAAAATAGATCTAAGGTATAAAATTAAATGTAAGGTGGTATTCTCAGAATGTTGCCTTGATTCCCTCAGCACATGAAGTTCACATAATTATATTTTCTTCAAACCTTGACACTCATTTTTGCAAAATGTTTATAGTTTGTATATATAGACCCGCACATAATTTTTCAGACAGTCATCCTTCCAATTTTATAATATCAGTTATACTGTACGGGTTAAGTTTTGCCTCTTTTGGATTTAGAGAGAAAAAAATGTGTAAAGTGAAATAAGGATGACAAACATGATTGTTATCAGGCTCCGTTTTGGACTCTGAAAAAATTGTACCGCTAACATCATTGTGCATTAATAAACTTGATAAGAATTATTAAAGGAGTGCTAATCTTGTCTGAGAGAGGGAAATAGGACAAAATGCTTTGAGAACCTGCAGTAGAGCTGAGTCCAGGAAGTGAAATACAACGAACAGTAATTGACCGTGCGGCAGTAAACGCGGGAAAATGCATCCCTTGCACGAATTCACCGTTACAGAAAATACCGGAAAATGCATGCTTTCGACTGGTTAATACCAGTGAACATAACGTTAGAATGCGCAAAATGGCTGTAAATGGCAGAATACATGTTGTTTTCCATAGATTAACCGAACAACAATAAAAGGTAAAACGCCTGAAAATGCGTTTTCACGAAATTTCTCGAATTCACTATTGCGGAAAAACGTTGGAAAATGCATGCTTTCGACTGGATAATTCTTGTGAACATTTCGTTCACCGGGCGTAAAATGGTTGCGAACAAAAGAAAACATGGCATTTTCTATGCGTTATACGAACTGCAAACTCTGGAAAATATTATGTTTTCCCGTATTTACACACATTAACCTTCCCGGAAAATGCGTGTTTTCAGCTGTTAACTCCGGTGAATACGTTGTTGTTCACTCGGAAAATGCCAATGAACGAAAGGAAAACACGCTGTTTGCCATGTGTTAACCGAACGGTTAATGCCGGAAAATGAATTGTTTACCTGCATTTACCGCAAAGGAAAACTACCGAATAATGGAACGAATACTGGGATTCACCGATGCGAAAACGCGCAGAAAACGTCGGATTTTCCGTAGGCAAAACACGGGTAAACGATAGTAAATTGCCACGTTTTCCGTAAATTCAACCTTCGTTTTCCGTACGGTGAACGCTTGTTTTTTTGCCGTGATGGAATCATGCATGCTCATGTAATTGGACAACATATATGTAGGTCCTTTGTATCAGGAATTAGATCGATCTAAGTCTCCATAATAAAGAAAAGATGGTAAATTATTAAATAGAAGTAGTCAAATAGTCTACTCTTTTTGTTGTCAGTCAAGTAATTCAAGTATTTTTTTATTGCAGGGTAAGAAGATCGTTGGTGTCTCATGTACAACAGACCATGCTCAGCTTTATCTGCTCGCGGCCGTAAAAGACCCATCTAATAATCAGTTGGTCTACCACTGTAGCTGTTATGGTCATCATGGAAGTGGCCAGACTTCTATTGAGTGCGTCATGCATTACTGGGAATGTCCGCTGACCACATGAACGCATGAACCGAACCTTTTTGTAACTAGAGCTCATGCAGTGCCCAAACCATTAGCCCTGCTTAACTACTCATAACTTCATCCCTGCATGTATGCAATAAGTTTCAACAAGAAAAAATGATTTGCAATTACTTTATTATTTTTCATGTCCCATTGCTTTAAACAAGTGAGAACCGTTTTTAGTTCTCCTTAAATCACAGTGACTGCAGTCTTTCACTACATTTATTGTGTCTTTTTTTTCTCTGTACTTTTCGCTATGATTCGATATCATCTAATGCTTCATGATTAATAGCTGTGGGAACTTGCTCCGCCTCAGAGTCTGGGTCCTGGAACTTGCTGCATCTTGTGTCGTCTGAACCTTTTGGGTACTCACCAGCCCAGTGCAGACACTGAATCCACATGTTTATTTTTGTGAACACTGAACGCTGATGCATAAAAAAGGAAACAGCAAGATAAATCGCAACACTTACATATTGTAACCATCAGTTATCTTTCCGTTGATTTTATCCGTTTCACGTTTTAACTGCATGCGCTGTCACATTCAGCCAGTACTCCAATCTCATTCCGGCAATAAATATATGTTATTTGCCGGCTGGGAGGTCCGTATGGTGAAAAACTGTGACTGAGGTCTTGAAAATGCTGCCCGAGGCCTTCAAGGCCGAGGTCACAGTTTTTCACCATACGGACCGACCCTTAGCCGGTAAATAACATATTTATTGTTTTTTTACCCATCTCTCAAATCACTTACGACTGATTAAGGTTTTCCTCCCGTACATTTCGCTCACTTCTCTCCCGCAAATGAAATAAACGACTACAAGGATCTTTGGTTTAAAGAGCAATATTTGTATTTCAACGTATATTTTGTAACTCCTGCATCATAAAAATCTATTTTGAAATTACATTTGGAATGGTTTCTCTGTCAAAAACACCATTCGTCAATCAAACAACGAGTGGCTTCAGAAAGCGTCAACAGCGTGTGAACCGTGCATAAAATTACTTCAAGAGCAAGAAATGACTACAACCGAGTGTTTTATCAACAACTTTAGTTATCTGTACACCTGCAAAAATGTTTTAGTAGAGAAGTCCAAACAAAGGTGTTTCACAAAGTTTTTAATCTAAATCAGAGTCGTCGCTTATAATTATGTGGCGTTTTCTTGGAGGTTTTTCTTTGTTCGCGCCATCAACAACATTGAAGGTGAACGAACAGCCTTCGATTTTGCCAATTGTTGCACCAGAAAACAAGCCCTTGGCAGATGCTGTTTCTGGAGTAACTGGTGGATTAAGCAAAGCATTGGGTTTGGTTTTACTGGCAGATGCTGTAGATGCTTCGATCTCTTCTCTTGTCGTGGTGCTAGTGCTGTGTTGCACGTGCTCTGAGCGACTCAGGACGAGAGACATTTTGCGCTGGTGATCTAAAGAAGTCGATTTGTAAGAATCCAGACTTTTTAGATTCTTATGGCCGCTGAGCTGGGCCACGTAGTTCGAAGGAAAATCAGCATCTAGGAGACGGCCAATGGAAGTCTTCCTTACCGCGTGGTTTGTCACATTCCCTTGCAATCCCGTTCTTTTCGCCGCTATCTTCAAGAACTTTCCGAGGGAATTCTTTCCAAGTGGCGCGTTTGCATACCACACTGGATCATCTGCTTTTCGTTTTTATTTTATCGCTAAATAGAAAGGCGACTCTGGCTTATTCATCTCTGTCGGACGATGGCTTCTAAAGGCTTTGTAAAAGAAGACAGGACAGCGTGTGTTATTGCTGGCTTGTGCTGTGGGGCAGAATGGCCTTCCAGGTCCTTCACCACTGCGACATTTTGATCCTCTCTCCGCGATCCACACTAATTCTTCATTGCCTGTTTCACCATTTATTTGGAGCTTTACATCACCCCACTTCAGCTTTCTACTCTCATCACGTGCTCGGAACCCAAAGTGGAGCGACAAGAGCCACCAGACGGTTCTTTGTAGGACTTCAGGGTCTTGTTGACCAAATTCGCCGCGCTCAAACATCAAGTCTTCCTCTGCATCTGTCAAGGGACGAGCGGCCTTTGGGCGATTTCCTTTGCCAAAATGACGTAATAACTGCCTTCTTCTTGAGGCAAGAGCCTCACGGGACAAAGAGAAGTGCTGATCTTTCAGGATGTTAAGGGTCGAGCCATGGTCGTTCAGATATCTTTGTAGACTTCGATGAAATGAAGTCAGTGTCGCCGGCTCGTACTGGTCGCCATCTTTCTTCTTTATCTCCATAAAGAAACGGGACATAAGGACATTGAGGTCCTTTGCAGGTATGTCTTCAATATTTCGCTCTTCGCCAGCCGAAGTTAGGAACCGTTTCCAAACATTTATGTCGTAGAATGTTCTTTTCTTGAATTCACGCACTTCAAGCAAGAACTGTTGCTCATTGTACGGCTTTTCATTGACATTTTCATGTTTGTCAATGTTTTCAGTGTTAATGTTCTCGTCTGTATTACTAGGATAGAAAAATTCGCTCTCGCTATGTCATTCAGGGCTGTATGACTCCATTAAGGAGTGAAAATTATTGAATAAAAATGTAAACAAACTGTTTCGATTTTGTAAACTAAACCCTACAAAATCTCACGAAAGCGTTACCGTGGCCCGTGGGCAGAGATAGGAAAATACTGACCGGGTTGAGAACCAATCAGATTGCAAGATTCGTTACCGTGCCCTCTGAAAAAACAATAATGTGCAATTATTTGATTTGAAATGGAGCAGAAAGAATAAAGTTAGGAAAAAAAAAGATTGTTTTCCTAATTGTACGGCATCTACCAAGTTTCACCATGCCATTGTTTACTTGAGAATTTTTGGCCTTAGATAAGCCCTAATTGATAATCGATATTTTAGTTACATCTAATTGCTTCAAAAAACTGATCAGAAAAGAAATCTGGAGTGTAATAATGATAGGCAAAATGAAGGAAAAACCCCTTTTTTACCACTGAAAGCATTTTAATTTGGACAAATAAAGCGCGAACTTTGTCGTTAAAATATTAGTGTTCCTCTGCAACTATGAATAAACGCGTGTGGAAAATTGTTAGCCTGGAGCACTTAGGGATTGTCTTTATTTTCAGATGCCCAACAACCTCTTGATCAAATCTAATAACTTCGGCTTACATTAGAGTCCTTGCAGTCTCCGTCTGTTATGTGCGAGCCACTGGCTTTACAACTGTCAATCGGTACGGTCATTTCGTAGGTTCCAAATGGACTTCGACGTTCTGCTGCTCCAAGAAGTGTGTCATCACACGGTGAACCGCTGAGATTATGGCAGCTCATCGGTTAAAAGCGGTTATCGTCCTTGCTCATACTGAAGAGAGAATCCTCTGAAAATTTGCAAGCAGAAATGTTTTACAAACAATTTGAAAAGACAGCGATGCCCACCATGTCCAGACTTATAAAGGTTATATATTAGGCGTTTTTCAAAACGCTCCACGCTCCGTTTTCACCAGCGTTATTCTAGCATTAGTTAGTGATAGGAAGAAAAAACGCATCAAAAATTATGCGTTGAAGAGCGAAAACGAATTGGTGCTGTCAGAGTCTAATCTCCTCCGCAGCTACTTGACAGCCGCTCTGTAGGATGTCACTCCTTAATGATAGCGTTGCGTGACGCCCGGAAGAAGGGCTTTTGTGAAATACAATGTACGGTTAGCCTTATCATTACTCACTGTTTCCTTTTGCTTTTTCTTTGTTGCATCCTTAGGTATTAGTGATTGCAAATCGGTCGAATTCTAACGTCCGCCATGATCCTAAAGGCTGCCGGAATTCCCTGACATTCCCAAGAGCCACATGTCTTAAATTAAGATAAACCCTCGATGGGTAATCACCGCTTTGAGATTCGTCACCCTCTAGCTCAACGTACATCTACAAAAGGAAAAGACGAAAACAGAAAACAAAACATAACAACAAATCATAAAGATTAGGGCTAACAGAACTTAATTCGTACCGTCAGTTAGAAAAATTAGACTGAACGTTGTCTTTATTGACAATCAAATTCCCCATTCGCACCAAAGCATAAACATGTTTAAAAGCTGTTTTGTGAAACACGGTTTGACATTATTTTATTCGTAGGAGCTGCTTAAACTAATGTTTGTCGACCTCAAATTAAGTACATTAAAAATGCATATTACTGACTAGATGGAAAATCCTATTTTTGCGGGTTTCTGCCTCTGATTTTCATTCAGTTATGAACACGGTTAAACATGGTTCAACTAAATATATTTTTCTAGTGTGAATGGACTATAACAAAGTTGTTTCTAGAATGACAACTCTAAAAGACCACAGGAGCAGCTTGTTCTTGTGGTCAAAAATTCGATCGTTATGCATTTGAGAATCACAAAGCACAGCACTACGCCCAAAATTATGCTCACGTTTTTTCATTAATGAAAATTAATTTATGAAGTTCGTCGAACATCCGCAAGAAATGAAGAAACTTTAAGTCAACAATTTCATAGCAATAAAGATGACGTTCAATAGAAATGAACTAACATATAAATATTTACCACAGCAAAAATTGAAACAAGGCAACGAGCCAAACAGAGAGCTGGCTAAGTTTGCTCAGAAAGACAAAATGAAAAAGTCAAATGAAGGAAATAAAATGAGCGTTTAACGAGGTTTTACCTCAATTCAAGGGGGCTAAACAGCCAATTACTGAATGAACTAGCGAACGAAAAATAACAAAAAACAAAAGGTAAAACAAGGAAACAGTTGAAAAAAGATCAACAGCAACATTAACAACTGCAAAAAAAACAACATCCGTTTTATTTAATGGCTCACGATAACAAAGACAAAAGAAATACACCCCATACGACCTTGTCTTTAGCACTTTAAAATGTCCATTTATGCGTGGTGGTTGTGTGGCGAAATTTTGTGAAGCATCGCTGTCCCTTATTTTCGATACCATCAATTTCTTGAATTGCTCTTGTAAGCTCTAAAACCACTTGGAGATTTCCTGTTCCCTGCGCGGCTAACACCGCTCGCAGATCGAATTCTGCTAATTTTTCCTGAACAATCCATAGAGAACGAAACTCGAAACCTTTGTACAACTGGTACAATTGTCGGGAAAATCCTGTTTCTGTTTCTTCTAATCACAAAGATCCTTACCACCAGAATTACCAAGACTTTCAATTCCATTTCCTGTCTCTTCTAAGTTTGGAATGTCAAAGTTATGTCCACCGATTTCGTTATCCAAGTCCATGAACTTTGCTATGAGATCGATTCTTGCGGCACCGGCGATAAATAATCGTTCGATCTGTTCTTGAAACTTTGCCGAGTTTCGGGGTTCTGACCTCTCATCCAGCAGGCAAACAAGGTCCGCTGCAAGTCCCTCTTTGTTCATTTCCAGATTAGCCTTTTTATAAGAATATAAAAAAATTGTCATGAGCTGGATAAAACTTGGGCAACAGCAATAAAATTAGGGTCAAAGAAAGAGGCGCACAGACACACACACAGACAGAGAGTCAGAGAGACATACGGAAAACATAACAGGCCAACGGATAAAAAGAAAGACAAAGCAAATGACACTAGACGAATAAATCAGTAGGTAAACAAACAAATAAACAACATGCTATTAAGAAAAACAAACATTAGATATTAAAGATGCAGCATATCCATGATATTTGCCTGCATCACTTCAGGTACAGCAGCCACATCCATTTTTTCAAAATCCAATTCACTTGAGTCTTTCAGGGCAGCATAGTCCTTTCCAAATTATTCTGAAGTTTACCAAGGTCACATTTGCCAGCAAAATGTCTAATCACCCCGAGGGCTGATCCAAGGGCGGGGAAAGGATCTTACCCCATTGCACCACTAAAGAATCCTGTTATTCCTTCAAGAATGACGAATAGGTCTTCATTGTTAAATTTTGCTTTTTCGTACACGTCTGGAAGCATCCCCTTTGCTGTCAGTAGATTGTTCTTCATGCTTGCCTCCAGCTCACCAATAGCCTAGTGCAACAAAGAGAAGACAAAAAAATAATAATATTAGAATAAACTAAGACAAATTAATTATTGTTTTCAGTCGCTTACCGTTATTTAAGTTATTTTTCAGAGTAAACGTCGCCGAAAAGCAATTATATTTACTCGGCTTGCCTCCCCGCGGATTTGCGTATTTTTATTGGCGTATTCATTATTTTCCCAACCGACAAAAGATCTTATTTCGCATTCACTCTTGTCAGTATCGCGGAAGCAGCCTTTACGATACTGCAATATAACATCTCATAAAGTTAAGATAAACTGGTTTAATTTTATGACGAGAGATATTTGAGTTAATCTGTTAAGCTTTAAAACTCTTTACGGAGGCTAGTTTACGTTATCAATTCAGTTCGGTGATAATACTTAATTACTCTGTTATACTCTCCCATCAACGCAGTGCCACAGTTTCTTTAGCAATTTAACCCCTTTATTCATTAATCTATTTAAGATTGAAGTAAATCAAGGAAGCTAAACTCACAAATTTAGCCGATTGGCTTATCTTTAGCTGGAGTTTATCGAGGATTCCGTGGCATGAAGCGACTAGGGGTAATGCCACGCCCACTGGACTGGATGCTACTTTATCGCAAGTTACTCTTCATCCATCCGCCCACCTTCCCTAACACTTCACTGGTGCTCTTTAGTGGAGAGAAGTACTCAACAGTAAAATGTCTTCACCAATATTGACCAGCTTTGTCTTGAACCCAGAACTCGTCGCCCGACCAGTGCGTTTTCCGTTAGGCCTTTGCGTGTCCAACAAAAGGCTGAGGGACTAAGCTCCACTTCATTTCAAGGCTATAATCCCACGTGTTTCTCCCAAATTTATTAAGGGTCGCGGCATCTGGTCAGAGCAGAATACCTGTTTATTTTTTGTTTCCCTTGAAATAAATGTTTCAGAGAAGGACAGGACACCGTATGCAATGCCCACGTTGACAAGATTGGCTCACGAAAGTTTTTCGATTCGTGGTGTTTCAAGTAAAGATCGCCGGTATAGCATTATTCATCTTTGAAAAATGTAAGAGGGAGGACCAGTTGGAGATCTCAGTTTCACAGGTTGGTACTCTCTCGTTAAGAAATCGTTATATATTCGACAATGAGGTTTCGACTCTTACCAATACATATGCTCCCTTTTCGCTTATTGCTATTCGTTTGGCCTCAACCAGTCTGTTCTTTTGCTTTACGACTTGAAGTCTGGCAGCCTGTGGTAGTGCTTTTACTATAGTCTTAACGTCATCATGCCGTGTAATGGATTCTCTGATAACATTGTAAGAGTTCTCAAACGTTTCTGCACGATCTTTGATGACTTCGACCTGTTTCTTGAAGGCCTTCCATTTGATAATTGGTGCGAACAACTGGTTCTACCCAAATCTGTCATATCCTATTTTGTTTATAAAAGCCAGTCTTCTCTTTGCCACTAAGAAATAATCCAAACGAATGATTAGCAAGGGAGTTGATAAGTGCTTGTGTACCGCTTCAAACTCCCCATGGGAGATTACATTTCTTATCACCTTTTATGCGGATTACTGCCCTAGGTTTATTGATAACTTTTTATTTTTTACAGGCTGCGCCCCCAGTCCTACTTTTTTGTTCTTACCACATTTTAAGATCATCTATAATCAATTACTGTACAGAAGTACGACAACATGAATTGTATTCTTGAAATATACGAATTTATTGCCGGGCTGGATTATGTCTTTCACAAACTTCTTTTATGTTATTTATTTTAATGAGGTACATTAAACGACAATATATTCGAAAATACCGAGCCTTTTCTCAATTCAGATGCCCGAGCTTTGCCACTTGACAGTTTTACAACAAACTTGAACACAGCGTCGCTTTTTTTTGACATCGTTGGCTCAGAGAAGTTCTTCACCATATCTGGTCATCATCTTTATCAACTGCAGAGGATACTTTTTCAATTGCTTGGGACCCACACTAAATTTCTGAAGATAAGAACTTTCCACCTGACCATCGGAGCTCTTTGCGGCGAGTTCTTAAAGGAAAAATCGCAACAAAATTGAAAGGAGTTAAATAGGTATTTGAAGCGTAAACTTTAGATAATGTTTTAGCATTGCCTCGCCAATGAAATGACGGTAACAAAACCGAAAGGCGTAAAATATGCATTTGAAGCGTTGCCCCGCAAATTGAAATATGACCAAACTAGTTCCCATTCCCTTCCCAATGCAGCGTTGATGAAAACAATACATGAAAATATTTCATTTCAGTTTTATTTTCCGAACCAACGCTACAAGTCTAGAGAGGAAGAAGGGGAATGCTTAAACTTGAAACAGCGTTCCACCCTTCTCATGTGTTTAAATAATAGAATTCTTTGAAAAAAGACGAACCAAGTGCTCTCTCCCTTCCAATCTCACTCTTGGCAAACATATTCCGTACGAGAAGGGGGAGGGGAGCCATAACCTGGGAACCTTATTCCATTTTAAGGAAGCGTAAGACCGTCTAAAATTAAATTAAAGAATAAACAAATAAAAAACCTCGTCCGTTGCTTCCACTTCTTCCAGTTGCTCCACGAGCGGCCTCGCTGGTATTTCCGGATGATTCACACCAATGAAAACAGTTAACATAGAAACGTCCGCCGAAACATCTTTGCTTCCTCCTACAGTTTATCCCGCGGCGGCCACGTCTTCCTAAACCACCTGAAAACAACAATTTATTCCAATTTTTCAAACGATTCATTGCTCAGTTAATGCTTTTGCAAGTTGATCTTCCCATCTGTTAGCTGGTCATCCATCCACTCTCAATCCACTCGCATCAGATTCCTTTACGGGAATGAAGAAACCTCTAAAGTTTGCACCACTCCCAAAATGTACTTGGAGGCGCGGATTCCAATCTCACCCTTCTTTTCTGACTGATGGCAGGTAATTTTTGAGGATCTTAACTTCTCTTGATTTTATTCCGCTGGACGAACTGATGATTGTTGAAAAAACTAAGAGTGATAGTGTAGTTTGATCGTCCGGGTGAGTGTAGTCCTGAGAAGGACTGTTGTCGGTAGTGGTGACTGACGTTTCGACAACCTGAGCAGAAGTCATCACCAGAGTCAAGTGAAAGGTTGTTTTCAGTCGAATGTACTTAGTCCGGTTTTTGTACACTGATTGGTCAGTTTTGCCGTGATGTTATTGGCTGTAAGACTCAAGTAGCGAAGGTCAGTCGTGATTGGTCGGTTTGGATCCGTTAGTGAAGTCATTCTGTTTGGTTCGTTTGGAATATTAATGTCGCGGATGAGTCGTTTGTATGGTGCCAGTAGTGGTTGACACCTGTTGAGGGGAGTCTGTTCCAAGTTAGTAAACCAGCTTTCCAGGGTCAGTCGTTGAAAGTAGTTGGTACTGTAGGTTAGGCATTGCGCAGAGTCCCAGTCAATAGTGTGGTTCGTAAGTCGGTGATGTTCAGCAATGTGATGGTTGATATCTTTTATATCCTCTCACACTTAAATTGAAACATAAATTTAATTATTTGTAGGCAGGTTTGCGTGGAAATTAAAGGAATGGATGCATGTTACATAAAAAGAAACCCCGTACAATAAAATAAAAGCAGAAGCATATTGCCTACATGTCTATGCTTCTGAATACAGCTATAATAGGTATTTTTTAAGCTACTATCTACAAATGTAAACTGGGTGTAATTAACGGTTGCAAAAGCAATTCCATTCTTACCTTCATCCTTAAAGGGTAGTTAAAGGTACCTTGTGTATCAAATATATCAAGTTCAGTTCCTCCAGAGTCATAAGCCGGGCTTTTGGGGCTACAAAATAATAAAATAATCAACGAGTTATGCCAGGCCAATTTATCGAGAGTCAATTAAGTAATAGTTTCATAAAATCGTATAGAAAGTTTAAAATGTGCTTCATTTGTGCTGCACATACGGATTTATCGTTCTTATAGTTACTGATGAAATTCCGAGGGTGTGATTCAGTCAATTCAAAAGAAAATATCCACGCAGGTTACTGAAATGGTTCAAGAATTGCAAACTTATAGTGTGTTAACAAAACTTCCCTAAATTAAGTGAACTCAACAGATAATATCCAGGAAGGTTACAGAAACGAGCTCTCAAAAACTGCTCTTGAATTCGAAAACTGTAAACAACAATCATTTACGCTAATCATGTGCTTACCAGCGTACTTGTGAGCTCAAATTGCCAGGACCCCGTTTTATTACATGATCACAGCTTGGACGCTTCTTGCAAAATGCGATGCCTATCGACTTCAAAGATTGATTCTTCAGTTTCCGGCATTACAAAAAAATTCCGTATCGCATAACCCGAGCATAAAGTACGCCTCGAGATGTTGAGCGAAAAGGAAGTGGCTCCATGTTTTATGAGACAAACCTTTTCCTGAAATTCGAACGAATCGAGTAAAAAGCATGAAAACATAGCGCTGAAAAGCACCGTGGCCAACAATGAAATTCACCCCTCCCGCAGTAGGACTAACTCCAATTTATCCGTGCGTTTGTTTGCACCACACATTTGCGGTCAGTAATATAATTCCCAGATGTTTGCCGGGTTCTCACATGACCATATTGTCAAAATCAAATTACCGCGTCAGATTTAATGTCAACATGAACACCGCTGATTCAATCTCATTCTTAGGGTAAAACAACCCATCTTCGACAAAGCGCGATGTTTTTTTAACGAATAAAGTAAACCCTATGATTGTTAACTGAAGAGAGAGAAAGAGGTAGAAACTTGCTCACGCCGTTCGCTATCATTTGAAAACTTTCTAGGCAAAACGTAATCCGAGAGATGACCTCTTTCCCGTATCACCACGACTGTATTAAACATTCCAAACGACGAGAAATAACTTGAAGAATACGAACACTTTGAAGTGTTATTGGAGCGATGAACCGGCTTGAGGGTTTTTGAGCAATGAATGCCCAAGTCATTATTTTACCGAAACGTGATTTGAAGTATAAACTGAAGCTAGAATCAAAATCAAAAGACGCTTGATATAAAAAAATTGAATTTTTTTCTGGGCCTTAGCGTAAGAGGAAACCCAGATAAGATACGACCTACCTCCTCTTCTTTCTCGGATCCTTTGTAGTTTGCTTCTGTTTGTTGATGACCTCTTTTCATTCTTTTCCAGAGCGACTTTAAAATTTTCCTTCTCGCGTTGCTCTTCGCTACATATTCGTCTTTTACCTATGCCTTTTCTTGCTCTCTTCTGCACTCCTCTCGCCGTATTCTGCCTATTTTGGCGTCCTCTCTAATTTTCCTGCGCGTTTTTCTCGACTCGCTTTACACCTTTTACTTCTTGCTTTCTTTGGTCGCTCTGTCTCTTTCTTTCCAGTCGATTTTCACACAAAACCCTCTCTCCGCGAACGTGAATTACAACAATTTCCTCCGGTTGACAAAGCCTTAGCTCTGCTGGTATTGTTGCTTTGCGAGTTGATTAGAATTGCAAAATACTAAGAATTACTGTTCAACTACAACTTCACCAGTTTGATTTCCCGCTCAAAAAGCGTTTTTCAAATTACTTGCTTACGCGGCTTCATATCCACTACCCCACGTGAAGCCCTCATGTAATGCCTAACCGTGTGTCCGCGGAACGCTGCACCAAAGCTCGGCACTCGAGTATGCGCACTTCACTGTCATCTGCCGGTGTCTCCTGGCACATACTAATGGGGTATCCAAGTTACGCACGGAATCGGGCCTGCGCACTACTTTCTTCCTCACCCTTCCATTACGTAATGGCTAAGACAGTGCCCGCAATGCAGTCGGCCGCGCATGCTAAAAGAAGCACCTTGTACGGTCGATGATACGGTCTCAATTCCAAATTTTTCGGCTTCAGTGTAGGTTACTACTATTTCCTATGTATTCCCAAACGCTGCGATTAGCATACTCAGCTCATGGCTTAGTATACTAATCAACCAAAAGATACATGTCTTATCGTCCGTCAGAAAAGTTTTGATATGTCTATTTTTCTGACAAAGCCAGCTAACTGTCAGCCTTGGGTAAAGCAATTAAGCTGAACTTAATTACTAGCCATGTACCCTAATAAATAGTTAATAAAGGACCAGGAAAACATAATAAGACTCGCAGTTGGTGTTTTCGTTGAGGGACAGATTTTCACTATTTAAATTATCGTTATAATCAATAACACAATTTTCATTCTCGACATCATCTCCATCACCACCGGTACTATTGCTATCAGAATCAATATCGTAATCACTGTTATCATCATTATTATTGTCATTTTCATTATCGTTGCTATTATCGTCATCGTTATTAACAGGATTGACAGATATTATCGGGTCTACTTGTCCTAGACCAGGTTATTAGAAAGCTTAGTTAATTACAAAGACCGACGATATGTTGTTACAAAGCGCAAGAGGTTTGTTTTGTTTTTTTTGTTTTTTTGTTTTTTTTGTTTTTTTTTTCAGTTGAGGAAACATAGAAGTTCTTTCTAAGAGTGTTAATCAAAGACGAATAAGAACTTTTAACCAAACTGTCTTGTTGCTATTCTTAACTACCTCTTAACCTCAGAATTGCGCTTTAGGTGAATACTGGACTCAAACGTTTGGAGGAAAATTTAAATGTGTCAGAAAACAAGTTAGCCATGGCGATATCTGAAACGAAGATAAAGGTGAGTATACCCTTTTTAGTTCGTTTAAAAGATCTTTACTTCGGTTTATGTTTAGCTCTGGTAAGTGGCATTTGCCAGCCACAATTATCAAATCACCTCCAGGGAACCTTAAATAAGGCGTAGCAAAACCACGATCGATCTACTTCAAGCGAAAAAAGAAAAAGAGAAAAAACAAAGATCACATTTTCTCTTGCCCCTGTAACGGTTCACAAGGACCACAAAGACCCAGAGGAACTGGACACTTCTCCCAGTGTGAACACAATATTGAAGATTTGAATGGGAACCAAGTTCCAATCACCAGCAACATTTTAACAAGTCAAATTAGAGTCATTAAGGGTAAATCGAATGTAGTAACTCCAAAGGAGAAATTCAACACTATTCTCTCTGTAATTTTATTGATAACGGGAAGTGTAATGTCTGTCAGATTGTTTGCCTTACCTTAACGCAGATAAAAACCTGGATTATTCACGTTATCTGACGTGATACGCCGACATGGATTGATGTATGCTCTGTAATTGGACAACATGTATGTGGGTCCTTTTTATCAGGAGTTAGATCGATTAAAGTCTCCAAAATAAAGAATATATGATAAATTATTAAACGGAAGGAGTCAAATATTCTTCTCTATTTGCTTTCATTCGAATAATTCCAGTTTTTTTTTTCTGATTGCAGGATAAGAAGATCGTTGGTGTCTCATATACAACAGACCATGCTCAGCTTTATCTGCTCACGAACCAAAAGACCCATGTAATGATCAGTTTTTCTACCACTGTAGCTGTTATGGTCACTATGGAACCAGCCAGGCTTCTATTCAGTGCGTCAGGCATTATTGGGAATGTCCGCTGACCACACGAACACATGAGCCGAACCTTTTCGTACGTAACTAGAACTCATGCAGCGCGCAAACCATTAGCTGCTCAACTACTTATACCTTTCTCCCTGAATGTGTGCAATAAATTTGAAACACAGAAAATGTTTAGCAATTACTTTATTCTTATTCATGTCCCATTGCTTTAAACTAATTAGAGCCATTTACAATCCTCCTTAAATCACAGTGACTGCAGTATTCCACTACGTTTATTAGCTCTTTTTCTCTATAATTTTCTCTATGACTCGATATCACCTCATGGTTAATAGTTATGGGAACATGCTCGGCCTCGGAGTCTGGGTCCTGGAACTTGCTGCATCTTGGGTCGTCTGGACCTTTTGGGTACTCACCAGTCCAGTACAGATACTGAATCCACACGTTCATTTTTGTGAAAACTGAACGCTGATGCACAAAAGAAGAAAAAAATTGGATAAATCACAACATATTGTAGCCGCCAGCATCTTTCCATTAATTTTATCCGTTTAACGTTTTAACCGCATGCGCAGTCGTTTTCGATTCTAACATAATTTGGTACATGACTTTAGTTTAGGACCCTTATGGCCATAACAAGTAGCCAATACTCCAATCTCATTCCGGCAATAATTAACAATTATTTGTTTTGAAATGAACAAAGAGCAAAAGTTTTTTAAAAATACTTTCCTAAATGCATGACATCTACATTATAAGTTTTATAATGCCATTGTTTGCTTCAATTTTCTTACGAGGCATCAGATAAAATATTCTCTGGGATGCAAGCAACGAAAAAAGAATGGTAGCTCTCTTGGAAATACAACACCACCATAACATACGTCACCACGGAAATTAAACCGTGCTTCGAATTTCGAGGAACGGGGGGAAGGGGGGAGGGGGAGGGGGGTTGCGTCAATCGATATTTCACTCACATCTAGTTATTTCAAAAAATTGATCAGTAAAGAAATCTGGGGAGAAATGTGATATAGGAAAAATCAAGGAAAAAAACCTTTTTTATTCCACTGAAAAGTAATATAATTTGGACAAGTAAAACGCCAACTTTGACGTTAAAATATTACTGTTCCTCTGCAATTGTGAATTATCGCCTGTGGAAAATTGTTAGCCTGGAATACGTGGGGATTGTCTTTCTTTTTAGATTCCCAACAACCTCTTAGTCAAATCTAATAACTTCAGCTTACATCAAAGTCCTTGCAGTTTCCGTCTGTTACGCGCGAGCCACTGGCTTTACAGGGAGTTTTGCTATCAATCGGTATGGTCATCTCGTAAGTTCCTAATGGACTCCGGCATTCTTCTGCTCCAAGAAGTGTGTCATCACACGGTGAACCGCTAAGATAATGACAGCACATTGGTTGAAAGCGGTTATCGTCCTTGCCCATACAGAAGAGAGAATCCTCTGAAAATTTGCGAGAAGAAATGTTTTACAAATAATTTGAAAGGACAGCGATGCCCACTATGTCCAGACTTATCAAGGTTATAAAGGACGCGTTTTTCAAAATGCTCCACGCTCCTTTTTCATCAGCGCTTTTCTGGCTTTAGTTAATGATAGGAGGAAGAAAAGCATAAAAAAGTATGCGTTGAAGAACGAAAACGAATTGGTGTGGTCGGAGTCTAATCTCCTTCGCAGTTACTTGACAGCCGTTCTGTAGGATGTCACGCCTTGATGATAGAGTTGCGTGACACCAGGAAGAAGGGCTTTCGTGAAATACTATATAAGGTTAGCCTTTTAAATCATTACTCACTGTTTCCTTTTGCTTTTTCTTTGTTGCATCCTTCGGTATTAGTGATTGCAAATCGGTCGAATTCTAACGTCCGCCATGATCCTAAAGGCTGCCGGAATTCCCTGACATTCCCGTTTCCATCTCTAAAGTAAGAGCCACTGAGATGTCTTAATTTAAGATAAACCCTCGATGGGTAATCCCCGCTTTGAGATTCGTTACCTTCTAGCTCAACGTACATCTGTAAAAAGAAAAGTCGAAAACAGAAAACGAAAAAAAAAATCATGGAGATTAGGGCGAACAGATCTTAATTCTTATCGTCAGTTAGAAAATTTAGACTGAACGTTATCTTCATTGACAGTCAAATTCCCCACTCACACCAAAGCATAAACATGTTTAAAAGCTGTTTTGTTAAAACACGGTTTTGCATTGTTTTTTCCGTAACAGCTGCTTAAACCGATGTTTGTCGACCTTAAATTAAGTGCATTTTGAAAATTCATGTTACTGAATAAATAAACCTGTGGAAAATCCAGTTTTTCAGATCTCTGTCTCTGATCATGATTTTTATTCAGTTATAAACACGGTTAAACATAGTTCAACTAAAGAATAACAATTGTGGTTGACAATTGGACAATTATGCTTTTAAGAATCACCCCTAAAAGCAAAACATTGTGTCCAAAATTATTCTCCTTTTTTTATATTATGCTCCATGTAGTAACTAAATTTAAGAGTGTTTAAAAGCCATGTGTGTTTCTGAAGAGATTATAAACTGTATATAATCGCGTGGTATTTGTAAAGCCTTGAAATCAGGCTTTCAATGAAGTAACTTAGTCTTAAAAAATTGCAGAAAAGAAATAGAAATTAAAAAAAAAGGACCTCAAAAATTTTAGTAAATAAGTACTAGAAACGCAGTTTAACGCAAGGAATCTTACTCATTATGCTGGCCTTATGCTCGATGCCCTTACTTTAAAATTATGGCCAAAGTTATTCCAGCACAATCTATCTGAGCCTAGTTATTACCTTCAAAAGGCGCACATTATTACATAGATCGCAGCTATCTGAAATTTTCAATGAAAACCTCGTAGCGCCCTTATGAAGTTCGTCAAACATCTGCAAGAAATGATGAAGAAACTATAAGTAAAGAATTTTATAGCAATATGACATTTAATGCAGAGGTTCCTTCTACAGAAATGAAGTAGCATATAAAACCTTTCCTGCAACAATCGAACAAGGTAACAAGCCATACGGAGAACTGCCAAAGTTTGCTCAGAAAGACAAAATCAAAAATCAAAAGTCAAATGAAGGAAATGAAATGAGTGTTTAACGAGGTTTTAACTTAATCCAAGGGGGCTAAACAGTCAATTACTGAATGAACTACCCAACGAAAAATACCAAAAAACAAAAGGGAAAACAAGGAACAAAAGTTCACTGAAATATCAACAGCAACTCTAACAACTGCAAAAAACGTCTGTTTTATTTAATAGCTCATTTTCACAAAGACAAAAGAAAAACACCACACACCACGTTTTCTTTAGCACTGTCAAACGTCTATTTGTGCGTGGTAATTGTGTGACGAAATTTTGTGAAACATCGCTGTCCCTTATTTTCGATATCGTCAATTTCTTGAAGTGCTTTTGTAAGCTCTAAAACCCCTTGGAGATTTCCTGTTCCCTGCGCGGCTAACACTGCTCGCCGTTCGAATTCAGCTAATTTTTCCTGAACAATCCATAAAGAGCGAAACTCGAAACCTTTGTACAACTGGTACAATTGTCGGGCAAATCCTGTTTCTATCTGCTGATAGAACGTAAGTAAACCATCCAGAAACATCTGTTGTGTGTTTTCAGCAATGGGAGAATCTGAAAAGAAAATATGCCAGCATTAGGCCTTTGCCTACTCAAATACAAATGCACCATTATGTTAATTAAACAGAAATTATGAAAAACAGCTGCGGTAAGTTGGATGAATTTGGGAAACGAATCTGTCACGCTTAATATTCATTTTCCTGCTTATTTACGGAAAGAGGATCACCAACAGGGAAAGCGTGAGGCGACGTGATATCCAAGCTTAACTTGATGGGATATTTCGGCGAGAATGTATAGCCACACATGTGCACGACCGAGCGTGGGATCTTAGGGTGCAATGTATAATCACAAAGATCCTTACCACCAGAATTACTAAGGCTTTCAATTTCATTTGCTGTCTCCTCTAAGTTTGAGATGTCAAATTTATGTCCACCCACTTCGTTATCCAAGTCCATGACCTTTGCTATGAGATCGATTCTTGCGGCACCGGCGATAAAATATCGTTCGATCTGTTCTTGAAACTTTGCCGAGTTTCGAGGTTTCGACCTCTCATCCAGCAGGCAAACAAGGTCCGCTGCAAGTCCCTCTTTGTTCATTTCCAGATTAGCCTTTTTATAAGAATATCAAAATTTTTGTCATGAACTGGATATCACTTGGGAAGCAGCAATAGAGTTAGGGTCAAAGAAAGAGGCGCACAGACTGACACACAGACAGAGCGTCAGAGAGACACAGAAAAAAAACAGACCAAAGGGTAAAGAGAAAGACAAAATAAATAAAACTCAACGATTAAATCAGTAGATAAACAAACAAACAATAAAATAACAAGCTGTTGAAACACAAACATTAGATATTGAAGATGCAGCATTTCCGTGTTTACCTGCATTACTTCAGGTACAGCAGCCACATCCATTTTGTCAAAATCCAATTCACTTGAGTCTTTTAGGGCAGCATAGTCCTTTCCAAATTTCAACCATTTTTCTACTTTATCCAAATTATCCTGAAGTTCACCAAGGTCACATTTGCCAGCAAAATGCCCAATAACCCCCAGGGCTGATCTAAGGGCTGCGAAAGGATCTTTCCCCATTGCACCACTAAAGAATCCTGTTATTCCCTCAAGAATGACGAATAAGTCGTCGCTGTTAAATTTTGCTTTTTCGAACACGTCTGGAAGCATCGCTTTTGCTTCTAGAAGATTGCTTTTCATGCTTGCCTCCAGCTCACCGATAGCCTAGTGCAACGAAGAGGAGAAAAAACAATTGTAATATTAGGGCAAGGATAACAAGGAAGTTAAAGTCAGAAATTTAGCCGATTGGCTTATCTTTAGCTGGAGTTTATCTAGGACTCCGTAGCTTAAGACGACTGGGGATAATGCCGCGCCAACTGGACTGTATGCTACGTCATCGCAGGTTATCCTTCATCAATCCGCCTGCCTTGCTAACTCTTCACTGATGCTCTTTGGTGGAGAGAAGTACTTTAAAAATCAAATGTCATCACCAATATTGACCAACTTTGTTTTCAACCCAGGCCCAGCCGCCCGACCAGCGCGTTTTTCGTTAGGCCTTTATTTCGAAGCTATACTCATGTGTCCCTCCCAAGTTTACTTAGAATCGAAGCATCTGGTCTGTTTCTCTTTGAAATAAATGTTTTAGAGAAGGACAGTACGCCGTATGCAATGCCAACGTTGACAAAATTCGCCTACGAAAGCTTTTTGATTCAGAGTGTTTCAAGTAAAGATCGCCGGTATAGCATTATTCACCTTAGAAAAATGTAAGAGGGAAGACCAGTTGGAGATCTCAGTTTCACAGGTTGGTACTCTCGTTAAGAAATCGTTATATATTCGACAATGAGGTTTCGACTCTTACCAATACATATGCTCCCTTTTCGCTTACTGCTATTCGTTTGGCCTCAACCAGTCTGTTCTTTTGCTTTACAACTTGAAGTCTGGCAGCCTGTGGTAGTGCTTTTACTATTGTCTTAACGTCATCATGCCGTGTAATCGAATCTTTGATAGCATTGTAAGCGTTCTCAAACGTTTCTGCACGATCTTTGATGACTTCGACCTGTTTCTTGAAGGCCTCCCATTTGATAATAGGTGCGAACAGTTGGTTCTTCCCAAATCTGTCATATCCTACTTTGTTCATAAAAGCCAGTCTTCTCTTTGCCACTAAGAAATAATCCAAACGAATTATTAGCAAGGGAGTTGATAAGTGCCTGTGTACCGCTTCAAACTCCCAATGGGAGATTACATTTCATATCATCTTCTATGCAGATTACGGCCTTAAATTCATTGATAACCATTCACTCTTTTTAGGCTGCGCCACCAGTCCTAATCTTTTGTTCTTACCACATTTTAAGGTCATCTGTAATCTATTACTGTACAAACATGGAATCTATTTGGGAAATATAAGTATTTATTGTCGAGCTGGGATCATGTCTTTCGAAAATAGAGTTATCAGCAAATTTCTTTTTATGTTATTTATTTTAATGAGGTAAATTAAACAAAAATATATTCCAAAATACCGAACCTTTTCTCAATTCAGACGCTCCAGCTTTGCCACTTGACAATTTTACAACAAACTTGAACACAGCGTTGCTCTTTTTGACATCGTTGGCCCAGAGAAGTTCTTCACCATATCTTGTCATCATCTTTATCAGCTGCAGAGGATACTTTTTCAATTGCTTTGGACCCAGACTAAATTTCTGAAGATACGACATTTCCTCCTGACCATCGGAGCCCTTTGCGACGAGTTCTTGAGAGTAAAATGACGGTAGGTAAATTGAAAGGCGTTAAATTTGTATTTGAAGCGTAACCTTTAGACAGTGTTTTAGCATTGCCCCGCAAATTGAAATTTTTGGGAGGAACCTTCGAAGCAGGACCAAACTAGTTCCCATTCCCTTCCCACTGCAGTGTTGATGAACACAATACTTGAAAACATTTCATTTCAGTTCATTTTCATTGTAAGTATATTTAAGTTTAAGTTTAAATCGGCAGCGAGGTTTTCACTTAGATAATAGAAGGTCATGATGGTGATGAAAAATAATAATGAGAAATTGTTGGTGGTGAGCATTCCATTTTGACATGAGTTCATTTCAATTTCCTTCAATAAACAAACGTTGCGGAGGGTCACGTCCTTGAATGATGTACCTTGTGCATGCTGTCGGCTGCCTTTCTTCCATTCGCGCCATTTTGCCCCGGTTTTCCATTTCCGCCACTTGTTATGATATTTACATAGCCAGCCATCATTTTCGCGTAGACTGTGACTTTAGATGACAGATTAAAAAATAATGATAATAAAAACTTGCGTTGCATAATCCAAAATTCTGACAATTTGCGACCCCATTCTAGTGACTCTGTTGTAGAAGTAACGCCACTACAGTCAACCCAGTCGTGAAAGTGCGATCCCATCCTGCAGCACATCCCTACTAGCTTATTTCTAGGGTGTATCCCTCGGGGATTTGGTACCTCTAGACCCCCACACAAATGATACTTGGTCCTGACCCACACAAGCCACATACGAAAAAGGGCAGGAGATAATAGCCTTAAATTTCTGGCAGTCCTTAACTCACCTGTTGGACCATGAACTCCATGCTTCCCATCATCTCCATCGGTACCAGGAGACAGAATATTTAAATTTTGCACTAAGTTGGGAGCTCTGAGGTTCAGTTGACTGTCTTTCAAAAAGACCACCTTTCGGCTGAATATTGTCAACTTTTTTGTATCACGCAAGTCCACGTCACCCTATGGGAAATAAGCAGCGTATAATCCCTTACATGTATACCGAAACCGCCCTGAGGCAGTCAATGTTCTCTCAATTCAGAACTGTTCGTGCTCCATTTGGACATTCTGAATCGAAACACTTTTCGATTGGGTGTCAGAAACCAAAACTAATTTAAATTGATCGCAACGGTCATTTATAAATGGCCTCCATTGCTACAATACGTTCTTCATCAAACTGTAATTCGAAGAGGTTGCGAAAACATCAAGGTTCAGTCTTATTGATCGAAACGCTTACCACTTGTTTACTACCCGAGGATGTTTTGTATCCAGCCATATTAATTTACGTTCGTTTTCTACGTTAATTATGTTTTGAACCCATCTTACTAAAAGTAAGGTGGGTTCCTGATGTTAAATTCTGCAATCAGTAACAATATAATCTGCGTTGAAGAAGTTTCATGTGTGGGGTGTCTAGTTTTTGTACAACACCCTCACATCGCCTTGGGTAGTAATTATAATTTAGTGTTTATTGTTAAGAAGGTCACAAGTATACAAAACAGAACTTTGTTTGTGTTTTACCCGCTTGCCTCTTTACTAACTTGTCGTGCGCAACAGTCAACATCTGTTCGTGAGATCTCCCAGGTTCTGATCGTCACTGAACGTTAGGACTGGTACGAACTGACACAAACTGGGTATGAATTGTCTGACTTTAATACGATTCTATTGAGTACGAAAGGTTCTTGGGAAAAAACGAAAGGGTACCACTAAAAAACCAAATTTCCCCTGGCCAAAGTTAAAATAAATTGTAAAAAAACCTACCTTAACATATACAGTATCAGCTAGAATTTCAAGCTCGATTCTATTGGCTCGCTCCTGGGTCTGTCCGAAGGCTACCTCTCTTTTTGTACGAAGATGCTCTTGAACGTAATCCATGTGGACATTCCGACCAAGTACTTGATAACGGTCTGTGATTTCAAGGCATTAAAAGAATGTGTTAATTGATCGAGGTTCTGTCTGATAATAACCATGTACCTCGTTATTTATCTCATCTCTATTAAGGACCAGTGATCACCTTGAGGAGGAGGGGTCCGGAGTAATTTGGGGGGGATCACGTGGTTTTATAGGAAGAAGGAAGGTAGGATCGGTCGTCGCCAACATAATGAACGGGTGACTACAGAAAATCGACTGCCAATGAGAGATGATCATAACAAAGTTAACGAGCCTTGGTTAGGGGGAGGGGGAGAGTTAGCTAAATTTGATCATGACCCAACTACCCACTTCCCCCTTCTCCTCCCCCCCCCCTCCCCCCTCTTCCCCTCACATAATGACTGGTCTCATACCTGAGAGGACACAGCCGTAAAACTCGGCCCTCATGGAAATATGTTCATTCCACGATTTTGGTTTTATTTGGACATATCGAGCTGTAATTGGTTGCAACAAGACATGGGTAACCACGGTGCTCTGATCTGCATTACCAGTAAAAACCTGAAAAATAAAAGGAACAATTCATGTGACTCCACATGGTATTTAGGTTAAAGACAATCACCGGCAAAAAAAATCGTAGTGAATTTCAAAAAAGAACGATGAAGGTACCGTTGGTAGTGCTTTACGGCGATTGGCGCAAGAGAACATCAAATCTCAGCTCTCCTCAAAACAATTCACAGCTGTTTTCAGGGAGGAGAGTGAGACTGGCTGACTTAGCGATGAACGAATACTTAGAACCGCGGGGAAAGACCGCCAATTAGAATTACTAAACAAACTGATGCTCTTTGGGAAAGTCAAACAGTTAGTTTGGTATCAATTAGTGAATTTCATAAAGTTGACGATTCGAATGGAAAACGTCAGAGATAATTTTACATGTAGTTGATAATCAATGAGAAGCCAGATGTGTTGCACATACAGACACAAAACTTGAAATAGAGATAAACAGACACGAAATGGTGATATATCTTATGAAACGTGACCCCCATCATTAAAACTAAATAAAAATTACATATAAATTGCAAAGCTCCCTACAGCCCTCGCTGCATAAGCTGCATTATTAAGGACACCACAGCACCTTATCAACTTCATTCTCTTTATAGGCCTGAAGAACGTTACTGCCATCCGCACTGTAAGCGAAAGTATAACTTTTCACCCATTGGTTGCCGTAGTCATTACGTCCCTGAGTCGCAAGCTTTGTAATTTTCACATTTCGTCCGAAATCGATTTGAAGCCACTGATTGAGATCATTGCTTCCCGCTGACCAGGCACTTGTTTTACCTCGGGCGGCTTGGCGGTTTAGTCGGGCGTTCTGTTTTCCGTGTGCCGTATCCCAGGAGGATGAAGCAGTAATCTGTTGATCAGTAATGAGACCGCTCTCTAGCCCAAGTGCTTCTTCGCCCGAACACGCTGATGAGAAAGTTCAAAATAAGAATTTAGGACAACGTATCGAGTTAATTTTGTAAGTAGACCAGGTTGCATTGGTTTTTACTGTTGATATTGTCTTGTTTTTGCTAAATTTTCATTCTGATTGGTGAACGAGGAACCAAGCATTATGTATCGTCTAAGGTGGGAAGATTTTGGTTGTTTCACGATAAAACTTACCTGATCCCCCTTTCCCCCCTTTAAAGCTCTGTAACATTCTTATGACCCACCCACCCCCCCCCCATTGGCAGTTAATTGATAGCCGATTTTCTGCAATCCCCATTTGTACTCCATTGACGATAACTGCTCCCCCTCAACTACTTCTAAAAACCATATGATCCCCTTAAATCCCCCAGCCCCAGCCCCACCCCCCTCACTGAACAAACCCTCGAAGATTTCGCCAAATTACAGCTAATCACTTCTTCGTCTCCTCTCTGTTTAAGGAACTGTTTGTTTTCACCTTTTTTCTCATTGACTCAATAAGAAGTTGGTCTTTGTCATGACTGGATGCTGTGATTGTTTTGTTCTTGGTTGTGAATCGACCGAAATCTGGTATTACAACCAAAAAGTTCATAAAGCGATGAACCATCTAGAGAAAGAGAAACTGGATTTTTTTCCGCGACAAGCCTCAAGGTTCGAGAAAAAACAGAAATTAACTATTTTTACCAAATCAGAATTATGTTTTCATCCATGCGATGAAAATACATAAAATAGCGTCAACAACTTAACTGCATATCGAAAGCTTTCAAAGCGAATGTCAGACAAATATATTTCGGAACTCTCAAATATGAAACGCCAAATTTGAAAAGCCAAACGGCTCAAAGGTATTTCTTGTTGCCCATTGCGTATTTAATGCTTTTATCAATACTAATCAGCTGAACGCCAACATCAAGTAATGACAATCAAATCCTTACGTAGGGAAGGTAAATATGGATGACAACAACAATTCATATATATGTTTGATAAATTCATTACCTGCTTCAAATTTAACAACTGCTGGTGTCTAAAACCAGTTCATTGGAGAGTATTTTACTGTCCCGTCAAAAGATTGATCCCCAATCCTCAATTGAGCACATCCTTCATCTACAAAATATACACACAACTGTCTTTCTTACAAACCGATGCTCTTGAAACTGTAATGAAATATCTTACAGCCGACACTGGAATATTTTTAAGATGCTATTCACTTCACACAGAAAGTCGCTCTCTAGTTCGACCACTGAAACAAACACTTAACAACCTCGTGGTCTCTGGTACACAATTCATATAAGAAACACTGCTCAGTCCTTCTCTCACAAAACATTTAATTTCAATCTCCCTTCTTAGAAAAGTACTGACATTTTTCGTGTTTTAGATTCCAAAGAATTAAAACCAAATTTTCCAAAATTATTTTTAAATGTGCTGAAAACTCGTGCTGCTGAACTGCTGAACTGCTGAGCTGCTGAAGAGCAAACATCGAGGGCGATTTCTTAGGATATCTAGGGCAGAGAGTCAAGAAAGTGCTGTGGCTTTGCTTTTGGGGCCATGGTACTAGCTCTGTTTTTTAAACTGAAGGCGTCCATAGATGCCTTTTTAGCACTAGTGAGAATTTTCTTGCGGTTGGGTCGCTCTTCGAAATTTCAAATCGCGTTTCGGAAACTATAAAATCTTTTGCAAG